>NW_028230436.1:16619869-16821172 GCF_043228905.1 Azolla caroliniana
TTCATTCTCAATCGGGTCTATCTGACCCTTGACTATGAGATAGTCCTACATTTGTTCCTTCCAGAAGTTGAAGTTCGAACCGTCGAACCTCCTTAGACTCATCTCTGATGAGCCGGATGTTGATGCCATCTCCTTCGGTTTTGGTTGGTAAGATTCGGTTCAGAGTTGACTACGAACCTTAGTGGGGTGCAGCTGGTCGGCTCACCCAATATCGTTCTAGTCGGTTTTGAACCCGAGTCAGTTTGGTTTCAGGTACTTGTTGCTGAACTTGCTCGGAGTGTCTCCGGTAACTTGAGGGACAGAACCGGTTGGTCTTCCCGAATGTTGCCGAGTCGGAGTGAGCCCGGTTAGCTTCTGATTGTATGCCGAATATCGATTACAAGAAAACCGATTGTTTGGACCGATTCTGCTTCGGATGACTCCATCGATGAGAGGGACGGATCCAACTGATCCTCCTGAATGTCGATCAGTAGAATGAAGCATGAATTTGGTTGTTGCCAGGAGACCAATATGCAGTGGATGGTTACAACAAGCGGGTTAATAATGTCTGGTGACCTATTCGGATGTTGTTTAACCGAATGAAGCACGATTGGGTCGGTTGTTGCACAAGGAGCTCCCCTCAAGCGGTTACCATCACAGGAACAGAGTACAGCCGGCTGGCTTACTCCAATTTGTGATTTAGCACAGTGAGATGCGAGCTTTTTGTTTTTCTTCTCCCTTCTCTGTTCTTCAAAGAAAACGAAAGCAGAATGTTGTGTGGTGTACTATGACGGTAGACAGTGGGTTGAAGAACCTCCAACGCTCTGATACCAAATGTTGGGGAACAAGGTCGTCAATGTGGAAGAACAAATATCATCCTGTGATGTTGAAGGACCTGTGTATGGGAATGAACAAGACATATATATATATATAGAGAGAGAGAGATAGGCACAAAGAAACGTTTATATTTCTCAATATAGCAACAGTTACAAAATAACAACCAACCTTTACTAAAGGTTACAAAGTCACTATATATAGTGATTATCCTAGGGTAACTGCCCTTTATGCTATTTACAGAAATAGCCCAAACTTGGGCTGTCCAAAGGGAGAGTGTGAATATGGCCATTATACACTCATATTCGACACACTAGGTGCTCCTTCCCTTTCTTCTCAAATCCTTCCGGTTCATGCATGTAGATCTCTTCTTCGAGGTCTCCGTGTAGGAATGCCGTCTTGACATCCAGTTGCTCTACCTTGAGGTCCATGCTTGCCGTTATGCCCAAAACCGTCTGGATGGATGTCATCTTTACTACCGGGGAAAAGATCTCATCAAAGTCCACTCCTTTCTTCTGCTGGAAACCCGATATTCTCCTCGTTGTCCACTTGAACCGCCTTCAGCTTCCGACCGGTTTCTCTTTCCACTCTCAAGTGGAGTTCCTTGAAGACGGTTAGCACCTGATCCTACTTCTTCAACGGTGAGACCCACAACTTTCGGTTGTGGTCATCTATGAACGTCACGAAGTACTGCGATCCAGCATGTGACTTCGTGTCTACTTGACACACATCGGTATGCACCAACTCTAGTGGTGCATTCTGTCTCATTGGTGGTCTTGACCGGAAGGAGATTCGATTTTGCTTGCTGGCCAGGCAGTCGGTGCACTTCTCAAGTTGCACGCCCTTCACCGGAATGAGGTTGTCTTCGGCAAGCCTCTTCATCCCCTTCTCACTCATGTCACACAATCTTGTGTGCCATAGCTCACCGTTAGTGTCAGATGCTACATTCACTTCTTCCCGGCATATCCGGGCATGCATCAAGTATAGTGTGTTGACCTTCCAGGATCGAGCCACTATTAAGCTCCCTGTTCCGGATGCTACCTGTGTAGCCTTCATCATCTAGCTGACCGGCTGATATCAGGTTTAGTCGAACCTCCGGAATGTGTCAGACATCCCTCAGCAGCAACTTGCATCCAATTGATGCCGTCAACAACACATCTCCTATGCTGATAATTCGGCATGTCCCTTCATTCCCCATCTGGACATCGCTGTGCTCACTGGCTGTGTAGGATGAGAAGCATTTCCGGTCCGGGGTAAGGTGGAATGACGCTCCGGAATCGACAACCCATGTGGTATCGTCGACGGCAAGGTTCAACCCACTCTCCTCGGTGATGAGCATTAGTTCTTCTTCACTTGCCGCTATCGATGTCGTTCCCTTCCGGTCCGGGCCTCTCCGATCCGAACCGCTGGTGACTTCTTCGAATCGGTACAGTCGGTTCCCTTGTCTTTCCGGAAATGCCAATAGTTCTTCTGGAAGTGCCCCGGCTTGTCACAATAGAAGCAAGTGGGCCTCCCCGTTGACTTTGACCGTGTCCCCGATGTTTCCCAGTTCTGGGGACTCCGATTCCTTTGTCTTCCCCGTCCCGATTTGGTAAGCAGGGCTTTGGCATCAGAGATCACCTCCTATCATGGACAAGTATAATAGAGTAGAACGAAGATAAGACTGGAGAACAAGAGAGAGGAAAAGAACAAGAGCTCAACTTATAGAATCCGTAACTTGTGTTGTTCACCCTGATTAGAATCAAGGTGCACATGAGTATTTATACAAGAGGGTAGGGCTATGTAAGCCAGCTAGAAATAGAGTGCATTAGGATGCATGCAACAGAGTACGCATGAGGATGCATGCAATAGAGAATGCATGAGGATGCATGCAAGCTAGAGAATGAGAATGCATGTAAGCTAGGAACTTCCAATGTTCAATCTACACTATATGAAGTTGAATTAAATACAAGGATGCATATGTAGCTCAAGTGGTAGGGTTTGCCCAATAGAGACCATGAGGTATTGGGTTCAATCCCTACCTTCCTTTGTGGCATATGTCTATGACACCTCCTTGTCTTTCCGACGCGCCTCCTCATCTAGCAAGCTCGACTTGACTCTTGCTAGGGATAGTTGTTTTCCTTCCGGCCCGACGTTGCCCAACGTGACAACTAACGTCTCCCAGCTATCAGGAGGGAATCGAGCAAGAGTAGAGAAAGTACTGCATCGAGGAGAGGTACTTCCAACGAGGTTGCTTGGTGTATCAGCCCCTGGAAGGCATTCATGTGCTCCGCCATACTGGAGCCTTCTTGGTATCGGAGCCTCACGAGCTTCCGAAATACCAAAACCCGATTAACGACATTCTTGTTTTGGAACATGATGCCGATCTTCTCCTAGAGTTCATGAGCCTTGCTCTCTTCATTGAAGTTGTTGTACAGGCTCATGTCGATGGAGGACCGGATGTATGCCGTCGTCTTCATGTGCATCACCTCTGTTGGGAAACAGGTCCCTCCGGATGGGAAGAACAGTGCCGACGAACAAACTCGGCCAAGGCCGACAGGCCGAGGCCGACCCAGTATGAACCGGATGAGGAGTACCCGACTGCGGAGAGTCGGATGGTGCAGACCCGGTATGAACCGGATGAGGAGTACCCGACTGAGGAGAGTCGGATGGTGCAGCCCCGGTATGAACCGGATGAGGAGTACCCGACTGAGGAGAGTCGGATGGTGCAGGCCCGGTATGAACCGGATGAGGAGTACCCGACTGAGGAGAGTTGGATGGAGCCCATCGAGGCTACATTTGTAAATAGCCAAAAAGTCATATTAGTATAAATATGACTTAGGGCAAACCTTTTTGTAGTTGTTGTCATTCTTGTTGTTATTCTTTCTTGTTGGTGCAAGAAGAAATCAGAGCGTGTAACTGTAAAGAGAGAGAGAGAGAGAGAAATGAGGTCGTTGCCTCTGTTGTAACCGCCGCCTGTGGCGAAGATCTGAGAACACGAGGTCGTTGCCTCAGTGATCTCACTGTTGTATATTTCTGCATAGTGACAGTTTGCAGCTCGTGGGCTGCCGTGGTTTTTTCCCCTATTTTGGGGTTTTTCCACGTATACCTCCTGTGTACCATTTCTCCTTTTTCTTCTCCTCTTTTGTGTCGCGTCTCATTACCTGTTTTCTGTGTATGAAAAAGGATCTCGGTTGTGGCCGAGCGTCGGACATAAGGAACGTCGAGTTCCCAACAAGTGGTATCAGAGCAAAATCGACACAGAAAATGGACGAATCGTTTGGCAGCATGTTCAAGCTCACCGGCTCCAACTATTCAGTGTGGAAGTCGAAGATGAGGGACATGCTCGTGGTTAATGACCTCTGGCTGCCGGTTCAGTTCGGGGACAAGAGACCGGCCAAAATCGACGCCGCGATATGGGAGGTGATGCACATGAAGACAACGGCGTACATACGGCGCTTCATCGACATGAGCCTGTACAACAACTTCAATGAAGAGAGTAAGGCTCATGAGCTCTGGGAGAAGATCAGCACAATGTTCCAGAACAAAAATGCTGTCAATCAGGCGTCGGTATTCCGGAAGCTTGTAAGACTCCGGTACCAAGACGGCCACAGCATGGCGGAGCATATGAATGCCTTCCAGGGGCTGATTCACCAGGCAACGTCATTGGAAGTACCTCTTGCCGATGAGGTCCTAGCGCTACTCCTGCTCGGTTCCCTCCCGGATAGCTGGGAGACGTTAGTTGTCACTTTGGGCAACGCCGGGCCGGAAGGAAAACGGCTATCCCTAGCAAGAGTAAAGTCGAGCTTGCTAGATGAGGAGGCTCGTCGGAAAGACAAAGATACGAGTTCCGACTCCAAAGCGCTCCTTACCGAATCGGAACGCGGAAGACATAGAAACCGTAGTCCCCAGAACCGGGAGAAGTCGGGGACACGATCAAAGTCAAGGGGGAGACCGACTTGCTTCTATTGCGGCAAGCCGGGACACTTCCAAAAGAACTGTCGGCATTTCCGTAAAGACAAGGAAACCAACGGTACTGATTCGAAGCAAACACCGAACCGAAACGGTACAGACCGGAACGGTAAAGATCGGAGGGGGCCGGACCGGAAGGGAACGACGGCAATTGCGGCAAGTGAAGAGGAGTTGATGCTCATTACCGAGGAGAGTGAGATAAACCATGCCGGCGATGAGATGACCTGGGTGGTAGACTCTGGAGCGTCGTTCCACCTTACCCCGGACCGGAAATGCTTCTCATCCTACTTAGCCGGTGATCACGGCTGTGTCCGGATGGGGAATGAAGGAACATGCCGAATTGTCGGCATAGGAGACGTGTGGCTGACAACACCAACCGGATGCAAGTTGCTGTTGAAAGATGTCCGACACGTTCCGGAAGTTCGTCTGAACCTGATATCAACCGGTCGGCTAGATGATGAAGGCTACACGGGTAGCATCCGGAATGGTGTCATGAAGTTCAGCAAAGGGAGCCTGATTGTGGCTCGGGCCCGGAAGGTAAACACCCTGTACCTGATGAATGCCCGGTTATGTCGGGAAGAAGTGAACGTGGCCTCCGACACTGCCGTTGAGCTGTGGCACAAGAGGCTATGTCACATGAGTGAGAAGGGGATGAAGAGGCTTGGAGACGACAACCTCATTCCAGTGAAGAACGTGCACTTAGAGAAGTGCACTGATTGTCTGGCCGGCAAGCAGAACCGAACCTCCTTCCGACCAAGGCCACCGGTGAGACGTAATGCACCACTGGAGCTGGTGCATACGGATGTTTGTCAAGTAGACACGAAGTCACATGCCGGAGCGCAGTACTTCGTGACGTTCATAGATGACCACAGCCGGAAGCTGTGGGCCACACCGCTGAAGACGAAGGATCAGGTGTTATCCGTCTTCAAAGAGCTCCACGCGAGAGTGGAAAGAGAAACCGGTCGGAAGCTCAAGGCGGTTCGAGCAGATAACGGAGGTGAGTACCGGGGGCAGTTCGAGGAGTACTGCCGCTCGAAGGGAATCCGGCTCAAATTTACCGTGCCGAAGACGCCGGAACTAAACGGACTGGCCGAGAGGATGAACCGGACCATAATGGAGAGGGTCCGAAGTATGCTAACGCATGCAAAACTACCCAAGAAGTTTTGGGCTGAGGCACTGTCGACGGCGACATATGTGATAAACAGATCACCCTCAGTACCCTTGAATGGAGACACGCCACAGAGAGTATGGACCGGTAAGGAAGTGTCCTACCGGCATGTAAGGGTGTTCGGGTGTCTCGCGTACGTGCATGTAGCAAAGGACCGGAGAGGAAAGCTAGATCCAAAGACCCGGCCATGCATATTCCTCGGTTACGGTGACGACGAGTTCGGCTACCGAGTGTGGGACCCGGTCGACAAGAAGGTATTCCGGAGTCGAGATATTATCTTCATGGAGGACAAGACGCTCGCCGAATGGGAGTCGGAGAAGAAGATAGTGAACTCCGAGTCGACCGGTAAGGATAGACTCTACAATGAGCAGACCCAACCGGCAAGAGACCAGTTAGCACTCGAGGAACCAGCCGGTTACGGTGAGGATACTGAACCGGCAGAAGAAGAAGTAGAGGAAGTTGAGACCGGAACCGGTCAAGATCCCAAATCGGATTCGGATGAAGAGCAAATGGAGGAACCGATTACCGAAGCCCAAGGACGTAGATATCCTCTCAGAGAGAGAAGGGCACCCCGGAGATTTCCGGATGCAGAGCATGTCCTGCTAACCGATGAGGGGGAGCTGGAAAGCTTCGAAGAAGTGAAGGAAGACACCCACAGTCGAAAATGGTTAAGTGCCATGCAGGATGAGATGGATTCCCTGCATGAGAACCATACGTACGAATTGGTGGAGCTGCCGAAAGGAAAGCGGGCACTCCGAAACAAGTGGGTATTCAAGTTGAAACCGGGAGATGCCGGCAACCCCCCGAGATACAAAGCCAGGATCGTGGTGAAGGGGTTCCAGCAGAAGAAGGGCGTGGACTTCGACGAAATATTCGCCCCGGTAGTAAAGATGACCTCCATCCGGACGGTGCTGAGTATAGCAGCAAGCATGGATCTCGAGGTAGAGCAGCTGGACGTGAAGACGGCATTCCTTCACGGCGACCTCGAAGAGGAGATCTACATGCAGCAACCGGAAGGATTTGTGGAGAAAGGGAAGGAGCACCTGGTATGCTGGTTGAAGAAGAGCCTATACGGACTGAAGCAGGCTCCCTGGCAATGGTATCGGAAGTTCGACTCCTTCATGACCGATCAAGGGTACCACAAGACGCATGCCGATCACTGCGTGTTTGTGAAGAAGTTCGAAGGAGGGGAATTCCTGATACTCCTCCTGTACGTGGATGACATGTTGATCGTCGGACGAGACCAAGGAAAAATACGGATGCTGAAGAAGGCTCTCAACCGGACCTTCTCAATGAAGGACTTGGGTCCGGCAAGACAGATGTTGGGGATGCACATCATTCGGGACCGGTCAGTGAAGCAACTATGGCTGTCACAGGAGAAGTATGTGACAAAGGTGCTTCACCGGTTCAACATGTCAGATGCAAAACCGGTCGGATCGACACTTCCGACAAACTGCAAGTTGTACGGCAAGCAAAGCCCGAAGACAAAAGGAGAGAAGGCAGATATGATGAAGATTCCATATGCCTCTGCCGTCGGGAGCTTGATGTACGCAATGGTTTGTACCCGACCGGACATTGGATACGCAGTCGGAGTGGTGAGCCGGTTTATGAGCAATCCCGGCAACGAGCACTGGAACGCGGTCAAATGGATACTCCGGTATTTGAAGGGCACTTCAAATATGTGTCTCCAATTCGGCTCCGAAAAACCTCAACTGGATGGTTTCACCGATTCGGACATGTCGGTTGATGTGGATACCAGCCGGTCTACATCCGGGTATGTGATGACATATGCAGGGGGAGCTGTCTCATGGCAGTCGAGGCTGCAGAAGACGGTTGCATTGTCAACCACAGAGGCGGAGTACATGGCGGCTGTGGAAGCCGGCAAGGAAATATTATGGATGAAGGACTTCATCGGGGAGCTCGGTATCCGGCAAGAGGAATACCGACTCTACTGCGACAGTCAAAGTGCCATCCACCTTGCTAAGAATGCGGCCTACCATTCCCGGACAAAGCATATCCAGCGGAGGTATCACTGGATCCGGGAAAGGGTAGATGACCAGGAGTTCACATTGGCGAAGATCCACACGACCGAGAACGGGTCAGATATGCTGACCAAAGTGCTGACACCCGACAAGCTGGACGCATGCCGGAAGAGGATCGGGCTGTGAAGACACCCCATGCCGGAGTGAAGGGGGAGTTTGTTGGGAAACAGGTCCCTCCAGATGGGAAGAACAGTGCCGACGAACAAACTCGGCCAAGGCCGACAGGCCGAGGCCGACCCGGTATGAACCGGATGAGGAGTACCCGACTGCGGAGAGTCGGATGGTGCAGACCCGGTATGAACCGGATGAGGAGTACCCGACTGAGGAGAGTCGGATGGTGCAAACCCGGTATGAACCGGATGAGGAGTACCCGACTGAGGAGAGTCGGATGGTGCAGGCCCGGTATGAACCGGATGAGGAGTACCCGACTGCGGAGAGTCGGATGGAGCCCATCGAGGCTACATTTGTAAATAGCCGAAAAGTCATATTAGTATAAATATGACTTAGGGCAAACCTTTTTGTAGTTGTTGTCATTCTTGTTGTTATTCTTTCTTGTTGGTGCAAGAAGAAATCAGAGCGTGTAACTGTAAAGAGAGAGAGAGAGAGAGAGATGAGGTCGTTGCCTCTGTTGTAACCGCCGCCTGTGGCGAAGATCTGAGAACACGAGGTCGTTGCCTCAGTGATCTCACTGTTGTATATTTCTGCATAGTGACAGTTTGCAGCTCGTGGGCTGCCGTGGTTTTTTCCCCTATTTTGGGGTTTTTCCACGTATACCTCCTGTGTACCATTTCTCCTTTTTCTTCTCCTCTTTTGTGTCGCGTCTCATTACCTGTTTTCTGTGTATGAAAAAGGATCTCGGTTGTGGCCGAGCATCGGACATAAGGAACGTCGAGTTCCCAACAACCTCCCATACCATGGCGTTGATCTTATCCGATCTCTTGTCCCTGGACTAAACCGGCAACCAAAGATCTTTAACCACCAGCATGTCCGTCATCTTCGACTTCCACACTGAGTAGTTGGAGCCGGTGAGCTTGAACATGCCACCGTAAGATTCTTCCATATTCTGTGTTGTTCACTCTGATACTAGTTTGTAGAGAAATGCGCGAAATATCGCTCGGCCACAACCGAGTAGTAAAAAACTTCTATAAGAATAAAAAAGAAAACACAGAAATGGGAAGTGGAGAGTACACAATAAAATAACACCGGATGTTTACGTGGAAAACCATAATAGGGAAAAACCATGGGAGCCCACAGACTCCGAACTATCACTATGAAGAGAAGGGGTACAATCAGAGACTCGGAGGCAACAACCTCGAGCTCCATTTCTTCACATAGTGGCGGTTACAACAGAGTATCTCTCTGTATCTCTCTCTCTCTCTCACTCTCTGTACAACAGTTGCAACGATATGACAACCACACAATCACACATCCATCACTACACAAAGTGATTTCCCTAAGTCATATTTATAGTTATATGAACTTAGGGCTATTTACAAATAAAGCCTCAATGGGCTTATTCAAGACATATTTACAAATCTATCTTCTCTTCCGGTTCTCACCGGGTCCACTGATCTGGTTTCCGGATCTCTTCCGGTTCTCACCGGGTCCTCTTTATTCATCACCGGATCCCATCCGAAGAGACCGATTTCCCAAGTCATTCCCATTCTGTCAGTTCACGAACATTGATATCATGGGTCCAAAAACGTTGTGTGTATGTGTATCTTCCTTTTGTTGATTTTGTGAGTTATGCGTCAATCGCGTCCATTTCTTTTAGGTTGATGAGTTTTCGAAATTTCGTAGGTGCCCTTTAACTTTTAAATTTTTAATTATGTACGCTCTAGTTTTTGAAATTTCACTCGATACCCTCAAGATTTCAAATTTTGTCTCATACCCCTATTTTATCTTTTTTCCTCTCTTTTGCTTTTAGGTCATTTTATCTTTTTCCCTATATTTAACTTCTTCTCAAATCTCTGCTTCTTATGTTTTCTCTCATGTCATTGTATCTTTGTTGTCTTCGTCCTCTCTTTCTTCCTTGTAGTCTGCTTCTCTTCTGTAGTTGTTGCGATGCTTCTTCTCTTTCTTCTTCTTCTTCTTCTTCTTCCTTTTCTGTTGGTTCTTTCTCTTATTCTTCTTTTTCTCTGCCTTGCTCTTCTCTCTTCTTATTTTCTGCTTCATCTGTCTTCTTCTTTCTTCTTTCTATTTTCTCTGTTTGGTTTCTCGTCCATCTCTGTTGCTTCGTCCGTCTTTGTCACTGTTGTTCTCTGTCGCCATCGTTGTCGTCGTCCATCTCTATTGTTGCTCTGCTATCCAGCTGCTGCATTTTTGTTGTTTTGGCCTTGTCCAACTGCCTGTAAGTTGAGAAATACTCTCTCGACGGAGTAATATGGAAAGATGCGCCGGAGTTGATCACCCAAGTGCATTCTTCACTTGCAAGATTTGCACTTGTCTGTTCGCAGATGAACAACATTTCTTCATTGCTCGTAGCAATGGCCGAAGTGTTCTTTTCATCAGGAATCTTCTTGGGTTCGACATTGTTTTCGACACTCTTGTCTCTTCTCATGTGTCGGCAGTCCTTCTGGAAGTGTCCAGGTTTTCCACAATAAAAGCACACTGGCTTACCTCTGGACTTCGATCTGGCGTGGGATTTGTCCGTTTGTTGCGAACTTCTTCTTCGCCGGTCCCTGCCTCTGTCCATATGTTGAGTCAAATTCGACTCCGTTTGGGACAAGACTCCTTTGTCTTTCCTCCTTGCCTCCTCATTTAGGATTCTTGTCTTTACCATTTGTAAAGACAAGTTCTCTTCTTGACAGGAGGTGCTAAGAGTAACCACTAGGTTCTCCCAGTTGTCTGGCAATGTACACATCAGCAGGATGGCTTGCATTGCATCATCAAGGGGAAACTTGGTCGTAGCAAGTTGATTTACATACCCCATGAATGTGCTGATGTGTTCGACGATGCCCTCACCGTCTCTGTATTTCAACCACACGATTTTTCTCATTAGCGAGGTTCTGTTTAGCGCGTTCTTCATCTCATAAAGACCCGATAGCTTCTGCCACATCTCGAGGGCATTTGTGTCGTTCGCTACATGCTGAATGACACTTACATCTATGCATTGTCGGATAGTGGCCATCGCCTTTCTATTCAGAAGCTTCCAATCTGACTCCAATAACCCCCTGGGTATTTCTGCTCTATCGACTAGCTCGTACATATCTTTAACTATGAGAAGGTCTTCCATCTTGATCTTCCAGTCTACATAGTTCTGTGAGTTGAGAACTATCACACCTGGGAAGCCGCTCACACCTCCTTCCATGCTTGCACCTCAGGCTCTGATACCAGATTGTTGAGAAATCGTTACGGAATTTAAATTACAATGAACAGACAATGCTGAAATACGAATCACAGAAAGACAAGATAGACAGTTATGCACAAAGATTTACGTGGAAACCCTAAAACGGGGAAAACCACGGGAACAGAACTTCACTATAGACAGTGGATATACAATATAGAGAGGATTACAACACTCTTGCGAGTGGATCAGCCGCACAAGGCTCTTCGCACCTGTTGTTGCTCACATAGTTATGGCGCGGCTCACGCTTCTCTCTCTCTCTCTCACTCTCTGCACACTTACACAGTTCACTCACCTTCACCTTCTTCTGTTCTCATCTCTCATCTTAAAGTTTGCCCTAGTTGCATATATACTTACACAACTTTCTGGCTATTTACAAACCTAGCCCTCATGGGGCGCACATTCAGACTATGTACAAGTATAGTCTCCCGAGTTGGCTACATGCACGATTGAGTCCCTAATTAACTTGGCTCCTCTCTTCTCCCCATCCGGAGAGACTTGTTTCCTAACATCATCATTATTATTACCATAATAATAATAATAGTCGACTCACTGTTTTCGACTCTTCGACAGTCGGCTTTTCCTCCCACTGGAGGGACATATTCCCAACAACAAGGAAGTCACAAACACACACACAAATGCCTGCACGTCTTTATGAGGAGAAGAGCTGCATGGGCACGCCTGAAATGCTCCCTCGTCACAAGATGGTCGAACGTACAAGGAAGACACAAACACACACACAAAATGCTCGTACACCTTTATGAGGAGGAGAGGTCATGTGCAAGCGCGAATGCTCCCTCGTCACAAGCCGACTAAATGTACAAGGAAGACACAAACACACACACAAATGCTCGTACATCTTTATGAGGAGGAGAGGTGCATGGGCACGCCGAAACGCTCCCTCATCACAAGATGACCAAACGTACTAGGAAGTCACAAACACACGCACAAAATGCTCGTACGCCTTTATGAGGAGGAGAGGTGCTTGGGCACGCCTAAAACGCTCCCTCGTCAAAAGACGGCGAAACATACAAGGAAGACACCAACACACACACACAAATGCTCATACGCCTTTATGAGGAGGAGAGGTGCATGGGCACACCTGAAACGCTCCCTCGTCACAAAACGGCCAAACGTACAAGGAAGACACAAACACACGCACAAAATGCTCGTATGCCTTTATGAGGAGGAGAGGTGCATGGGCACGCCCGAAACGCTCCCTCGTCACAAGACAACCGAACGTACAAGGAAGACACAAGCACACACACAAATGATCGTATGCCTTTATGAGGAGGAGAGGTGCATGGGCACGCCCGAAACGCGACCTCGTCACAAGATGGCCAAACGTACAAGGAAGACACAAACACACGCACAAAATACTCGTATGCCTTTATGAGGAGGAGAGGTGCATGGGCACGCCCGAAACGCTCCCTCGTCACAAGACGACCAAATGTACAAGTGGACGAGAACAAAGAAAGAAAGAAAGAAAGAAAGAAAGACGAATGATATTGGCCAAAGAAATAAATACGTGTTCGATTCCAACGCAAGAGGACGCTTTATAAAATAGGGTTTGATTACAATGGCAACTTCTAGTTAACCACAAGCTCAATCAAAACATAAATACTAAATGCCCTTAGAGACAAGAGAAAATCCGAACATGACGAAGATGAACACACGAGCACCACCAAAAGGCCAACCCCAACGAACCACGAACACCCGAACGACGAGCACACGGGCTCGCAACGACGAATGGGGTGAAGCAACGTTGAACCAACGAAGCTTGGGCGCACGAGCACTTCAAGTGCCAACACGAAGAAGATGAGCACGTGGCGATGAGGGGATGAAGGGGTATGAGATGAAGAGAAGTGGTGAAGAAGAAGATGAAGAGCTCCGAAGGAAAAATGCCGATAGACTCCTCCTCCCAAAACGTCCCTCCCAAATGAGGCCCCCTCGACCTCCTTTTATAGGATAAAAAGAAGGGGGTTCGCCAATTTTGTCTTCAATGCAAAAGGAATAAAATTCCTTAAATCACGATGCATTGTAAGACCGGATTTGAACCGTGCACCTCTAGCTAGAAGTCAATGTGACTATCCACTAGTCCATTAACTCTCTCTTATATGTTGGGAGACAGGTCCCTCCGGATGGTAAGGGAGAAGAATAGTGCTGATGAACAAACTCGGCCGAGGTCGAATCCGGATGAGGAGTACCCGGCTACGGAGAGTCGGATGGTGCAGACCCAGTGAGAACCGGATGAAGAGACATATTCGTAAATATGTTTCTGAGAGTCCATCGAGGCTATATTTGTAAATAGCCGAAAAGTCATATTAGTATAAATATGACTTAGGGCAAACTTTTAGTTATAGTTGTTGTTGTCATTTCTTGTTGGTGCAAGAAGAAGAGAGGGCACGTAACAGTGTACAGAGAGAGAGAGAGAGAGGAAGAGGTCGTAGCCTCTGTTGTATCCGCCGCCTGTGGCGAGGATCGTGAGCACGAGGTCATTGCCTCCGTGAACTCACTGTTGTACATTCTAACATAGCGATAGTTTGCAGACTATGGGTTGCCGTGGTTTTTCCCTTAGTTTGGGTTTTCCACGTAAACATCCTATGTACATTTTTTTTCTTTCTCCTTTGTGTCGCGTGTTTTCGTTTCCTGTTTTCTGTGTATGATTCTAAGCTCGGTTGTGGCCGAGCGTTGTGCATAAGGAGCGTTGAGTTCCCGTCAAGTGGTATCAGAGCGAAAAGACACAAAAAATGGACGAATTGTTTGGCGGCATGTTCAAGCTCACCGGCTCTAACTATTCAGTGTGGAAGTCGAAGATGACGGACATGCTCGTGGTTAATGACCTCTGGCTGCCGGTTCAGTTTGGGGACAAGAGACCGGACAAAATCGACGCCGCGATATGGGAGGTGATGCACATGAAGACAACGGCGTACATACGGTGCTTCATTGACATGAGCCTATACAACAACTTCAATGAAGAGAGCAAGGCTCATGAGCTCTAGGAGAAGATCGACATTATGTTTCAAAGCAAAAATGATGTTAATCAGGTTTCGGTATTCCAGAAGCTAGTAAGACTACGGTACCAAGATGGCTCCAGCATGGCGGAACACATGAATGCCTTCCAGGGGCTGATACACCAGGCAACGTCATTGGAAGTACCTCTCGCCGACGAGGTACTAGCACTACCCCTGCTCAGCTCCCTCCCGGATAGCTGGGAGACGTTGGTTGTCACTTTGGGCAACGCCGGGCCGGAAGGAAAACGGTTATCCCTAGCAAGAGTGAAGTCGAGCTTGCTGGATGAGGAGGCGCGTCGGAAAGATAAAGATACGAGCTCCGACTCCAAAGCGCTCCTTATCGAATTGGAACGCGGAAGACACAGAAACCGTAGTCCCCAGAACCGGGAGAAGTCGGGGACACAGTCAAAGTCAAGGGGGAGGCCTACTTGCTTCTATTGCGGCAAGCCAGGTCACTTCCAAAAGAACTGTCGGCATTTCCGAAAAGACAAGGAAACCGACGGTACCGATTTGAAGCGGACCCCGGACCGGAACGGTAAAGACTGGAGGGGGCCGGACCGAAAGGGAACGACGGCAATCGCGACAAGTGAAGAAGAGTTGATGCTCATCACCGAGGAGAGTGAGATAAACCTTGCCGGTGACGAGATGACCTGGATGGTAGACTCTGGAGCATTGTTCCACCTTACCCCGGACCGGAAATGCTTCTCATCCTACTCAGCTGGTCATCACGGCTGTGTCCGGATGGGGAATGAAGGTACATGCCGAATTGTTGGCATAGGAGACGTGTGGCTGTCAACACCAACCGGATGCAAGTTGCTGCTGAAGGATGTCGGACACGTTTCGAAGGTTCATTTGAACCTGATATCAGCCGGTCGGCTAGATGATGAAGGCTACACGGGTAGCATCCGGAACGGTGTCATGAAGTTCAGCAAAGGGAGCCTGATTGTGGCTCGGGCCCGGAAGGTCAACACACTGTACCTGATGAATGCCCAGTTATATCCGGAAGAAGTGAACGTGGCATCCGACACTGCCGGTGAGCTGTGGCTCAAGAGGCTGTGTCACATGAGCGAGAAGGAGATGAAGAGGCTTGCAGACGACAACCTCATTCCAGTGAAGAACGTGCACTTGGAGAAGTACACTGATTGTCTGGCCGGTAAGCAAAATCGGACCTGCTTCCGACCAAGGCCACCGATGAGACGTAATGCACCACTGGAGTTGGTGCATACGGATGTGTGTCAAGTAGACACGAAGTCACATGCCGGAGCGCAGTACTTCGTGACGTTCATAGATGACCATAGCCGGAAATTGTGGGCCACACCGCTGAAGACGAAGGATCAGGTGCTATCCGTCTTAAAAGAGCTCCATGTGAGAGTGGAAAGAGAAACCGGCTGGAAGCTGAAGGCGGTTCGAGCAGATAACGGAGGAGAATACCGGGGGCAGTTCGAGGAGTACTGCTGCTCGAAGGGAATCCGGCTCGAATTTACCGTGCCGAAGACACCGGAACTAAACGGACTGGCCGAGAGGATGAACTGGACCATAATGGAGAGGGTCCGGAGTATGCTAGCGCATGAAAGACTACCCAAGAAGTTTTGGGCTGAGGCACTGTCGACAGCAACATACGTGATAAACAGATCACCCTCAGTACCCTTGGACGAAGACACGCCACAGAGAGTCTGGACCGGTAAGGAAGTGTCCTACCGGCATCTGAAGGTATTCGGGTGTCTCGCGTACGTGCATGTAGCTAAGGACCGGAGAGGAAAGTTAGATCCAAAGACCCGGCCATGCATATTCCTTGGTTACGGTGACGATGAGTTCGGCTACCGAGTGTGGGACCTGGTCGACAAGAAGGTATTCCGAAGTCGAGATATTATCTTCATGGAGGACAAGACGCTCGCCAACTGTGGAGTCGGAGAAGAAGATAATGAACTCTGAGTCGACCAGTAAGATCGACTCTACGATGAGCAAACCCAACCGGCAAGAGACCGGTTAGCACTCGAGGGACCATCCGGTTACGGTGAGGATACCGAACAGGCTGAAGAAGAAGTAGTGGAAGCTGAAACCGGAACCGGCCAAGACCCCGAATCGGATTCGGATGAAGAGCAAGTGGAGGAGCCGGTTACCGAAGGCCAAAGACGGAGATATCCTCTCAGAGAGAGAAGGGCCCCCCGGAGATTTCCGGATGCAGAGCATGTTCTGCTGACCAATGAGGGGGAGCCGGAAAGCTTCGAAGAAGCGAAGGATGACACCCACAGCCGCAAATGGTTAAGTGCCATGCAGGACGAGATGGATTCCTTGCATGAGAACCATACGTACGAATTGGTGGAGTTGCCGAAAGGAAAGCGGGCACTCCGAAACAAGTGGATGTATAAGTTGAAACCGGGAGATGCCGGCAACCCCCCGAGATACAAAGCCAGGATCGTGGTTAAGGGGTTCCAGCAGAAAAAGGGCGTGGACTTTGACGAGACATTTGCCCCGGTTGTAAAGATGACCTCCATCTGGACGGTGCTGAGTATAGCGGCAAGCATGGACCTTGAGGTAGAGCAGCTGGACGTGAAGACGACATTCCTTCACGGCGACCTCGAAGAGGAGATCTACATGCAGCAACCGGAAGGATTTGTGGAGAAAGGGAAGGAGCACCTGGTATGCCGGCTGAAGAAGATCCTGTACGGACTAAAGCAGGCTCCCCGACAATGGTACCGGAAGTTCGATTCCTTCATGACTGATCAAGGGTACCACAAGACACAGGCCGATCACTGCGTGTTTGTGAAGAAGTTCGAAGGAGGCGACTTCCTGATACTCCTTCTGTACGTGGATGACATGTTGATCGTCGGACGTGACCAAGTCAAAACACGGATGCTAAAGAAGGCTCTCAACCGGACCTTCTCAATGAAAGACTTGGGTCCGGCAAGACAGATGCTGGGGATGCACATCACTCGGGACCGGTCAAAGAAGCAATTATGGCTGTCACAGGAGAAGTACGTGACAAAGGTGCTTTACCGGTTCAACATGTCAGAAGCAAAACCGGTCGGATCGACACTTTCGGCAAACTGCAGGCTATCCGGTAAGCAAAGCCCGAAGACGAAAATAGAGAAGGCGGATATGATGAAGATTCCATATGCCTCTGCCATCGAGAGCTTGATGCACGCAATGGTGTGTACCTGACCGGATATAGGATACGCAGTCGGAGTGGTGAGCCGGTTCATGAGCAATCCCGGCAACGAGCACTGGAACGCGGTCAAATGGATACTCCGGTATTTGAAGGGCACTTCAAATATGTGTCTCCGATTCGGCTCCGGAAAACCTCAACTTGACGGTTTTACCGATTCGGACATGTCGGCTGATGTGGATACCAGTCGGTCTACATCCAGGTATGTGATGACATATGCAGGGGGAGCTGTCTCATGGCAGTCGAGGCTGCAGAAGACGGTTGCATTGTCAACCACGGAGGCGGAGTACATGGCGGTTGTGGAAGCCGGCAAGGAAATATTATGGATGAAGGACTTCATCGGAGAGCTCGGTATTCGGCAAGATGAATACCGGCTCAAAGTGCCATCCACCTTGCTAAGAATGCGGCCTACCATTCCCGGATGAAGCATATCCAGCGAAGGTATCACTGGATCCGGGAAAGAGTAGATGACCAGGAGTTCGCGCTGATGAAGATCCACATGGCCGAGAACGGGTCAGATATGCTGACCAAAGCGCTAATACCCGACAAACCGGAGGCATGCTAGAAGAGAATCGGACTGGTAAGACAACCCATGCCGGAGTGAAGGAAGAGTTTGTTGGGCAATAGGTCCCTCCGGATGGGAAGGGAGAAGAACAGTACAAGGAAGACACAAGCACACACACAAATGATCGTATGCCTTTATGAGGAGGAGAGGTGCATGGGCACGCCCGAAACGCTCCCTCGTCACAAGATGGCCAAATGTACAAGGAAGACACAAACATACGCACAAAATACTCGTATGCCTTTATGAGGAAGAGAGGTGCATGGGCACGCCCAAAACGCTCCCTCGTCACAAGACGACCGATAGTACAAGTGGACGAGAACAAAGAAAGAAAGAAAGAAAGAAAGACGAATGATATTGGCCAAAGAAATAAATACATGTTCGATTCCAACGCAAGAGGACGCTTTATAAAATAGGGTTTGATTACAATGGCAACTTCTAGTTAACCACAAGCTCAATCAAAACATAAATACTAAATGCCCTTAGAGACAAGAGCAAATCCGAACACGGCGAAGATGAACACACGAGCACCACCAAAATGCCAACCCCAACGAACCACGAACACCCGAACGGCGAGCACACGGGCTCACAACGACGAATGGGGTGAAGCAACGTTGAACCAACGAAGCTTGGGCTCACGAGCACTTCGAGTGCCAACACAAAGAAGATGAGCACGTGGCGATGAGGGGATGAAGGGGTATGAGATGAAGAGAAGTGGTGAAGAAGAAGATGAAGAGCTCCGAAGGAAAAATGCCAATAGACTCCTCCTCCCAAAACGTCCCTCCCAAATGAGGCCCCCTCGACCTCCTTTTATAGGATAAAAAGAAGGGGGTTCGCCAATTTTGTCTTCAATGCAAAAGGAATAAAATTCCTTAAATCACGATGCATTGTAAGACCGGATTTGAACCGTGCACCTCTAGCTAGAAGTCAATGTGACTATCCACTAGTCCATTAACTCTCTCTTATATGTTGGGAGATAGGTCCCTCCGGATGGGAAGGGAGAAGAATAGTGCTGATGAACAAACTCGGCCGAGGCCGAATCCGGATGAGGAGTACCCGGCTATGGTGAGCCGGATGGTGCAGACCCGGTGAGAACCTGATGAAGAGACATATTCGTAGATATGTTTCTGAGAGTCCATCGAGGCTATATTTGTAAATAGCCGAAAAGTCATATTAGTATAAATATGACTTAGGGCAAACTTTTAGTTATAGTTGTTGTTGTCATTTCTTGTTGGTGCAAGAAGAAGAGAGAGCACGTAACAGTGTACAGAGAGAGAGAGAGAGAGGCAGAGGTCGTAGCCTCTGTTGTAACCGCCGCCTGTGGCGAGGATCGTGAGCACGAGGTCGTTGCCTCCGTGAACTCACTGTTGTACATTCTAACATAGCGATAGTTTGCAGCCTGTGGGCTGCCGTGGTTTTTCCCTTAGTTTGGGTTTTCCACGTAAACATCCTGTGTACATTTTTTTTCTTTCTCCTTTGTGTCGCGTGTTTTCGTTTCCTGTTTTCTGTGTATGATTCTAAGCTCGGTTGTGGCCGAGCGTTGTTCATAAGGAGCGTTGAGTTCCCGTCATTATATAATATATAATTCTATCTCTACAAATATATAGCCTGCCTCCCCTCTACTTTTTATCTCTCCTCTCTCTAACTTTTTACACGAGCTTCTATAAATTCTTTCCACCCTTTCTTTTGCATGTGCACAATTAATTGCCTTTGTATGCACACACATTGCACATGCACATTTTGACCCCCCCTTTTCGCCGGTTTTTCCCACTCTCGAGCACGTCACATCAAGACATCGGACCCTTCACTAGCAAGGGGAGTAAAGGCAGCGCCAGAAACTAGCAAGAGAGAACCGACACGGAATGCTGGTACTCGCGAGTGCTGGAAGAAACACACCGATTCAGATAAATCCGGATCCAACAAGGCCGAACAAGAGAACCGACACCGTAACCGGAAAGACCAGAAAAGGGCCAACCTTTGTGATGAAGGACAAGGCAAAATCCATGAAGAAGATCACTTCTAAATCAGAGCAAGTGTGGTATGTTGACTCCAGAGCATCTAACCACATGACTAGCCACGAAGAGTGGTTCTCGTTTTTGGAAAAGCCGGAGCAACCGAGAGTTGTCGAAACCGGGGACGCACTCATCTGATCGTGTATGTCGGAGAAGTCCCTTCAAGCCATGTCAGACAAAAGGGAAAGCTGATGCATGTACTACATGTTCCGATAATCACAAAGAACCTGGTGTCGGTCGGGTAGATTGTCTACCAAGGGATTCAGGTGCGGTTCACGCATCTCGGGTGCTTCATTGAGGAAGAAGGTCAGATAATCGTGTAAGGGCGTAGGGATGGGAGGATATTCATCCTCAACACCAATGACGTCGACATCGCTATGTTCACAAAAGGACAAAACATCTAATCAGACATCTATCTCTAGCACAAGCGAATCAGCCACATCAACTACCAAAGGCTTCAAGACCTGCAATCGAAACAAGTTGTTTTCGGATTGCTGAAATTTTGTGACCGGAAGGCCCAAATTTGTGAAGCCTGCCAACTCGGGAAGCAACATTGATTTCCCTTCCCCATTGAAAGAAACCAGAGCCGTAACAAGCTCGATCTAATCCATTCGGATATATCGGAACCAACACAGAACGTTAGTCTTGGCGGGAGCGGATATTTCATCTCCTTCATCGACAACTACAACCGGCATACGCGGATCTACCTCATCAAGAAGAAAAGCAAAGTTATCGATTGTTTTCAGAACTTGCAAAGTTTAGTCAAATGGCAAACAGATAGGAAGATCAAGTGCATGTGGTTGGATGGTCGGAGAGAATTCAGCTGCCGATACACACCGGAACAAAACGGTGTGTCTGAAAGGAAGAACCGGTCGATTGTCGACACGGCAAGGGAAATGCTTGAGGAGAAAAGCATGCCCAAATTCTACTAGGCTAAGGTGATCAGGACGACCATCTACATCCAAAACCAGATTGGGGAGAAGGTGTCAGCACACGAGTTGTATTTCGAGCGGAAGCCGAATTTAAGGCACCTTCGGATATTCAGTAGCATAGCATATGTGCATGTACAGGATGAGAAGCGGAGAAAGTTGGACCCAAAGTTGAAGAAGTGCATCCTAGTAGGCTACTGACATGAACAAAAGGGTTATAAGCGCTATAACCATCAAACAAAACAAGTTCGAGTAAGCCAAGATGTCGAATTTGATGAGTGGGCATCATGGCACTCTCTAACGACTACGTTTTCCGACTCCAACCCGATTTCGGAGGATGAGGCTAGTGAGCATGAACCGGTCCGGGCAGAAGATGAAGAAGGGTTCGGCACTCTAGATGAGAGTCTGATCTCGTTCCGGCTGAGTGGGCCAAACGAGCGACTGAGTTGGAATGACCAGTCAGATGAAGAGCCGGCGAGTAGTGACGACTCAATTGTGCTCTCCCCGCGCAAGGAACCAAGGAGACGGTTCACGCGCAAAGAAAAGGGGAAGAAGAAGATGCCAGAATACAACACCTGTAGAGACGAGTCAGATCCGAGCAGATCCAACCGCGGACAAATCGAAGATGGACCTTCAGAAGAGAAGTTCGAGTCGTCCAAGAAAGCCAAGAAATCAGTAGAGCAGAAACTGCACCGATCCACCCGCTAGAAGAACCTCTTAAAATGGTACGGGTACAATGAGTATATGGCTACCACCTTCATTATGCGTACATGGTGAAGGTGGTAACCATGTGTGAGCCAGAGAGTTACGCAGAAGCGGCGAAGGACACAAATTGGTGTGCCGCTATGGAGGAAGAGATGCACGCACTCACGAAAAATGAGACATGGGATTTCGTGGACATACCAAAAGGAGTGAAACCTATCGGTTGTTGGTGGGTATACAAAGTTAAATACAACACTAATAGCTTCGTCAACAGGTACAAGGCCCGGTTAGTGGCAAAGGGCTATGCGTAGCAGCACCGCATCAACTACGATGAGATGTTCGCGTCGGTCACAAAGATGACGACCGTCCGGGTCTTGCTTGCGGTGGCAATGGCGAAGGGGTGGCATCTACATTAGATGGATGTAAAGAACACGTTCTTGCAAAGCGATCTTCAGGAACAGGTGTATATGGTTCAGTCCCCCAGATTTCGGTCCGACATGAATACATCGGCAGTGTGCCGATTGAAGAAGTCCCTTTATGGACTCAAGCAAGCCCCACGTGCCCAAAACACGAAGATCACGCAGAGACTGCGTTAGATGGGGGTGTCTCCGTCGAAATCAGACTCTTCTCTCTGTTAGGAAACAGGTCCCTCTGGATGGGAAGTGAGAAGAACCATGTTGATGAGCAACTCGTGGAGATAGCCAACACAGAAGGCTAAACTTGTAAATAGTCGAAAGGTTACATTAGTATATAAGTACTTAGGGCAATCATGTTAGATATGTGTGTTATTGTAAAAGTTACTGTTGACTAGGTTGTTGTCTCTGTAACTGTGAGAGCGAACGAGTGTGAGTGGAAGCGTGTGAGCTCCATAGCCGCCTATTGGCGAAGTAGGATCTTGAGGTCGTTTCCTCTAAGATCTCTGATTGTATTCCTTTCTCTCATAGTGTTCTGTTTCGGAGTTCGTGGACTCCACGTGGTTTTTTCCCAGTTCGGGTTTCCACGTTAAAATCTGTGTCATTCTCAGTTTCTGTATTCTGTTTTCCCCTTTCCATTAGATTGACTATTATTCCGCACACGTACAACCGGTTGTGGCCGGCAACGATTTTAACTTCACTCTCTTCATCCAACAAGGTCAAAACGAGTCGATTAGTATTTTACTTTATGCTGATGATTTCGTCATCGCCGGCACCGACCTTGATGAAATCGGCCATGTAAAGTCCTAGCTTGTGGCATCATTTGACATGAAGGATCTTGGGAACCGTCATTACTTCCTCGAGATCAAAATGATCTGCACCCCGAAGGGCATACTAATTAGTCAGCGGCATTATGTGATGAGTATGCTCTTCAAATTTGGTAGGACGGAATGCAAATCCGTCTTGACCCCTCTGGACCGGAATGTGAAGCTTCGTCCTGACCTCGGAATGGCATGCGATCCGAAAAGGTTCCGACAGATAGTCGGAAGCCTTATCTGACCATCATTTGGCCGGACCTCAGTTATCCAGTCGGATTGATCAGTCAATTTATGGTGCATGCAACTGTGGATCACCTTCAGTGCATGCACCAAATCCTATGATATGTTAGCGGCACTAAGGACAGGGGATTGTTATATCAGACTGGTGTAGCCAAACAACTTGCCGGTTACACGGATGTCGATTGGGCCGGAAATGCCGACGACCATAGGTCTACATCCGGATATCTATTTTCAATTGGAAGCATCGCGGTCGCATGCAGCAATAAGAAACAGCCGACAGTTGCACTGTCGAGCACTGAGGCGGAGTACCGAGGAGTGGTTATCGCGACATGTAAAGCCATAAAGCTCAAGAGGCTCCTAAAGGATTTGCAGGTGGAGGTATCTGATCCGACGGTGATTTATTGCGATAACCTCAACAACATCTAGTTGGCTAAGAACCCTGTCTTTCATGGCCGGATTGAGCACATCGAGGTGCACTATCATTTTGTCTGAGAGCACATTCTCTCCAATGAAGTGGAGCAAGCTTGAGGGGGAGTGTTGAGCGAGCAAGCTCAACCGGATCCAGATCGGCTAAACAAGATAGAGCTGGATCGGTATCTGGAACGGAGAACCGGATCGGTGTCCGGAACCAAGAGCCGGATCAGAGAGCTGGATCGAACTGTAACCGGTAGGCCGTTAGAGGCCTACGAATCTAGCCTAGTTCATATTGTGTTGGTCCAAAAATCTATGACCGCACACATGGTTCGGAGAGGTTCCCGGAGCGCGGCCAAAAATACCGCTTTCACTTCAGCTTCTGGCGGTGCTCTGGTGAGTTGACTATGCATCGTCTATAACCGGATAACGAACTGCTGAATGGTTTCGGACGGGTCCTATCGTGTCGTATAAAATTGGCCAACAATATCTCTTTGATCCACCTGTCTGTGGAAGAAGCATAGAAATCTAGTCTTTAAATCCTCAAATGTGGTGATGCTGCCGGGAAGGTGCTTGGAGTGCCAACGTGTCGTGGGTCCCTCCAAAGTCATGTCGAATTCTGCAATTTTTTATCGTTCTACCTCTGCATCATTCAATCATTGGGAGACATGATTCGCCTCCCAATTTTGGAGAAACGCGTATACATGGGCTTCCGTGTCCAGGTCATCCCGATACTTCGGGATATTGGTACGACATTGTGTCGTCGTCTTCTTGTGTTGTTGGGGCCGGTGTCGGAACTCGCTCCTCCTGTTCTGTCGGTGACTCGGGTTGTGGTGTCGGAACTCGTTCCTCCTCCTGGTGTTCCGTGCCGATCGTTTTGTCTAGAGCTTCCGGTTTTGTTGTTGCCGGCTCTGGTGTCAATATGTGTTCTGACTCGTCACTTTCCGGCTTGTCTAGGGTATCGTGGCTATTACGATAATTCGATTGGACGCTGTGTTCGCCGTCCGAATCTGATTCAATGGCGGAGAACGCTTCTGAACCGTCGTCTCTTGCGACAAGTGTTTGCAGAATGGACTCCGTTTCCTACAGACTGCTCAAACTACTTCCTTCATCCGGGTGGTGGTTCTGTTGCAATCGAAGTGACTCCTCTGCGACCCGCCGAATCACACTGGAAAAACACCGATCTGACTGGTTCTCCTCTGCTGCCTGCTGGTAAGCCTCCCACTTCCAAAATCTCTCGGCGAGTCTTCTCGCTCGCTCGGCTACTGGGTCGTTCATTGCAATTGGTACCCCAACTCACCGATGGGTTAAAATCAGCATGGTCCCCACCAAACCCCACACCGGCTCTGGTGTTCTATTCAAATCCGGAGGAAGGGCCGGTAGTGGTCGATACCAACAGTCCCGCAATCACCACCCTTATCAAAGGACGGGAAGTACCGAGGACGATCGTCAATGGCGGATCGGGAGTAAACGTAATTAGCCTCCGAACATGCAACACTCTTGGAATCCAAGAATGGGAACCATGCCCATTCTGGCTCTAGATGATGGACACCAGCTCAATACGACTGGCCGGATTGATCCGCGATTTGGAGGTAACAATCAGAAGCCATCACTTCCGGATTTCTGTCTTCGTCCTCTAGTTGAATGCGCAGGGAGCATACCCATTGTTGCTGGGACGACCATGGTTACGGACAACCCACATCAAACAGAACTGGCAAAAGAACAACATTACTTTTTGAAGGGGGAAAACTAAGGTAAGAGTACCCACGCACCCTCAAGCCGTTATATGCCAAAAGTGTGACTATGCTAGAAGGGCTTGCCGATAAGGAGGTAGATCGCTACCCTGATGAAAACCCAAGGATAGTCCCTCTATTCGAAGTAGACGTCGCAGAGGCGGTGTCCCCATATATTGAGCAACCGGAGGATGCCAGTGAGGAGCCGGATAGGGATGCGATCTGGGAACTGCGACAAGCACAAGAGGCCCTAGAGCGAGAGATGCCGGTATCACAACAGGTGAAAGCATCACAATTGGAAGAAGTGAATTTGGGAACCCACGAAGAAGCAAGATCGGTGCAGGTGGCCAAAGAAATGCCACCAGAGGAGAAATCGGCAATGATCACATTATTGAAAGAATTCCGGGACATATTTGTGTGGTCATATGAAGACATGTGGGGACTGGACCCGCAATTATATCAGCACCAGATTTATTTAAGCAAGGATGCGAAACCAGTAGCGTAGAGACGTTACCGGATGAATCTGAATTACGTGGCTAAAGTAAAAGAGGAGATCAACAAGTTGTTGCGGGTTGGGTTCATTCGGCCGGTGAAGAAAGCCACCTAGCTAAGCCAGATGAAGATCCAGGTCTGTGTGGATTACCGAAAATTGAATGTTGCCACTGTCACTGATGCATTCCCGCTCCCATTCACGGATGGAGTCTTGGATGCGGTAGCAAGCCACGAGGTGTATAGCTTCCTCGATGGATTCAGCGAGTATAACCAAATCAGGATGCACCCGGATGATCAGGAGAAAACAATGTTCGTCAGCAAATGGGGAGTCTTTGTAGCAGTCGTGATGATGTTCGGACTAAAGACGACACTGGCAATGTTCCAACGAATCATCATGGAAATTTTCGAGGAATTTATCTTAGTGTTTATGTAGGTGTTCTTGGATGACTTTGTGGTGTACAACAGGAAAGGAGGACATCTTGACTGTCTCTGGTTATGCCTCGAGAAATGTAGAGGTTACCGGCGAAATGCGTATTTGGGGTAACCAGCGGCATGCCACTAGGCCATATTGTGAGCAAGGATAGGATTGCAGTGGACCTTGATAAATTTAAAGCCATTTTGGAAGCACCGGCACCAACAACCGCCAAAGCTCTGAGCTGGTTTTTAGGGCAAATCCGGTGGCATAGCCGAATGCATCGATACTTGGCTAATCTTGCGACACCACAACACGTAATTGTACACCAGACACCTTTCCAATGGACAAAACTAGAGGATAAGGCATACCATGTGCTCAAAATAATGTTGTCCCAGGCACCGGTCGTACAACCCACGGATTGGTTGAAGGAATTTCATGTGTACGTGGACGCATCTGATATCGCGATCGGCAACGTTCTTATGCAGCTCACCGAACCAAAGTGGTACCAACCGGTTTACTACGCCAGTTGAAAGCTCTCCCAGGCGGAACGAAATTATTCAAGAACGGAAAGGGAAGCCTTGGGAATGATATACAGTGTAACAAAATTCCGTCACTACTTGCTAGGACGAAAATTCTCATTCCACGTAGGTCATTCGGCTTTACTATATTTGGTTTCCAAGGCATCGCTAACCGCAAACTAGCATGATGGACGCTACTTCTATAGGAGTTCGAATTCGAGATTTACCACAAACCGAGAGTACAACATGTGGTCGTGAATTACTTGAGCTAGATACAAGGGTTTAGACCCACGCACGTAAAAAAATATTAATAATAATAATAAAACATCATGTAGGGGCGAGGAGTAAAGACATGGAGTAAAGCCAACGAATCGGCAACAACTACTTGCCGAACACATGCCTGGTTGGACAGAAGGAGGTTCATCACAAAAAGGGAAGGAGCAGTCCAGTCGGAAGAGGCAGGCGGAGACAGAGGCACCGGTAGAGCAACTGGTTAGGCCTCTTAAAATCAAATTGTGTCGGCAAGAGCAAGAGCCGCCTAACTTGGCTCAAGGGATAAACATGAGAACCCAAGAGGAGGAGGCGGAGGAAGAACCCGCTGACACTCCCCTACATCTCCGGAAGAGAAGCAACGCAGAGAAGAAGGGGGACGAATCGGAACCAATAAAAGATAGCACACCGACACCCCGCTCCGAGGAACTAGAGCCAACGAAGGAAACGGAGCTTGATCGGCTAGTAACGGCAAGAGAAGTACCAATCTCACCGGGTTGATAGGCACAATAAGAAAAGGAGTTGCCGCCAGAAACAACAATCCAACCAGGGGTTGTGACGAGAGTAGATCCAACACCGCAACCGGAACCAGCAAGGCAACAAGGCACCAGCAGTCAATGGCTACGATGGATTGGAGAGCAGGTGGCCGGGGTTGTAAGCCAAATTGAAGTGGAATAGAGAGCACAACGGGATCGGTTGTTCGCCATAACCGAAGAACTCGAGAAGGCCCGGTCAAGGATCCAAAGCATGGAGGAAGAAATTGAGAAGGCCAAAGCAGACACGGCCAGACAAGTCAATCAGGGGCCGATAGGACCAGAACCGGTGGCGCCAGTGATTGAGCAGAAAAATAACACGCTGGTAGCTCCTACAACACCAGACACAAGCATCACACAGGAGCAAGAACTCTCCACTCTTAGGGAAGAGTTAGAAGCCCAAGAGGCCTTGAGGGCTAGAGAGCGAGAGTAGAAGAAGGCATCGGAGGATGAGAAATGAAGACTCGAAGAAAATCTCCGAAAAAGTGACCAATTAAATGACCGGTTGAAGGAAGAAAAGGAGAAGCTGTTACAAGAGAAGGATAAGCTCCGGTGATCGGCGAAAACCGAAATCGAGCTGCTCAAATAAGAACTCCGACAGCAGAAAGACCGAGAAGACCGTTGTCGCGTTGTTACGCGCGTGCGTGTAGAAAGAGGCGGGACCACGGGGGCCTTGGACCGAGTAGCGAGAGAGAGAGAGAAGAGAAGAGAAGAGAAGACTTGCAGATACGCAAAGGAGAGAAGGAAAGAGAAAGAAACGGCACACTTAATTACAGTAACAGTCGGTTACAATATCCAGAGATTGCAAACTCTGACGATTACAACCGGCAAGGCGGCGATGGACCCGACACGGGGATCCTACTCACGCACACAGACAGAACACACTCGACTCAAAGAAAAAAAAAGGGGAGAGCCTCTGCTGGAAGCACACGGGCTGTCAATGAAGCAGAGGCAGCGAACTCCCGACACCCACAGAGACCGACGATCGGAGGAGAAGAGAGAGCTCGGCACTCAGTTCTGCAACAACCCTTTTTCCTCGCCAACGCACGCCCTTTCTTCCTTCTCTCCCTCCTTAAATAGTTCGCCCCAAAAAGGGGGGGTGCCCCTTTCTCCCTAGTCAAAATCGCTTTATTCCCTGTCCCTTTCGACAGAGATACGCACAAATCCCCTTAATAAATGTGTACTACCTAGTATTTACATCAGCCGACCTAATTACGAATTATGTACAAAATATCAATTCTCGCGTCCACCCGTGTAAGAGCCAGTTCATGCGCCTTTTTCTCCGATTCCGCCCATGGCCGGTTTTCTTCACAACACCATGCCCGACGCCAAATAAACCAAAAGTTGAAGCAAAAGATGGAGGATTTTGAGCGATTGCACCGGGATCACAAGCATTTGGATGCAGAGCACACGAAGTTGATGGCAGAAGGTGACCAACAGCAGGAGAAGCTATGGGAACTCTGGAAGGAAGTCACCAGGGCGACAGAGGCATTGGTAGAAGAACGGACCAAGGTGGTCGACATGGCAAAGGCACTCGAAGAAGCGGCAAGGGACCGGATGGAGCTCAACCAGCAGCCTTATGAGGAGACAGAACGAGCAAAGATGGCACTGAATAGAGTTCAGACCACTTATCAAACTCAATTCCTGGAATATTAGGTGCAGGCATAGGCAACCGCGGGCCTGATAAAGAAGTTAAAGGAGGAAAAGCAGGTTGCGGAGGACAAATCCAAGATGGGGCTCGGCCGGATCCGCGTCACTGTACTGGCATGGAAAGAACGAACAAAGAGTATGATCGATGAAAGCTCAGTGCAATGATGGTCAAAATGGGCACAACAGGCGGCGGAATTATAGACGCTACGAGCGGATGCAAAAAACCAGAGAAAGGATGGTGACAACTTCTACAAGATGGATGCGGAGAGTATTATAACCATCTTGGAGGAGTTGTCGGACGATTTCTTATCCCTAGCAGGGGAACAATTGGCGGCTGGTAGAACAGTTGGATGATGACCAGCTTGGCACTCAACTCCAACCCCAGCGATACGAATGGGTGCGATGACAGCAGATAGCATCGCAAATGTCGGCAGCAATTAACGTCAGTGATGGAGAGCAATCTCCAGAGCAGGCACCGAATGTAGCCGGGACCGAAGGAGGCCAACCAAACGAAGCTCGAGTAGAACAGTCGGAAGAAGTCAGACCGGAGGAGCCAGACAAAGCCCCAGTGCAGCAGGAGGAGGAGCCAAGGATGCAGGAGCCAGAGCCAGAAGCGTCGAGACCAGTAGAGCCAGATACGGATAGGTCCGGAGAGGAAGAGTAGGCCGGAGACCAACAACAACATCAGCAGCCGATGGAGCAACTACCCGATGAACCGTTGGAACCCCTGGATCAAAGCATTCTGGACATTTTGGAGGATGAATGAAGGGGCTAACCGTGGGTTCGATGTACAATGTACTGTCCCACGGGAGTGCCATGTGTTGGCCGGTTAGGCCAGAGTATGAAAGGGGAGTCGATTTTGGGAGTTGTAATTAGATAAATTATGATAATTATAAGATCGGATGGACGGATCCGGAATCGGTATGCCAATCCGGATGTGGATCGGTTCGTAGTCGGTTGCCGGTTGGCACCGGTTTGTAACATAGCCGAATACCTTTAAAAGGATCCGGAGATGATGTAATTGGAGACGGATAATTAATAGAGAGGTGTTGTGTCTTTACGTATTGTGTATCTTCTTTATACCGTTCTGTGCTTAATGTGATTATCATACGCGTGTATCAAGTTAATCATTCCAGATAGTAACCGGGAAGGATCAGTCATGTATCACAGTTTGCACATTCCTGACCGTACCACCCCTTTGCTGAAGTGTTCCAAAGGGACACCCTGTGTTAGCGGTTTGTCCTGCCCAGTGACAACATCAATTACTTGGTCGATGGTGCTTGTCTTGAAGTCTAGTACAGCCAATGTTGTCTGGAGTGGCTCCCATAGAGTCGTCAAAAATAACTCCTTTACTTCGACCTCCGGTGGTGACCGTGTCAGTTTTTTCTGCAGATTCTGGAAGCATATAATAAATTGCGGCACCATTTCATTCGCATCCTGATAAGTCGCATAAAACCGACCGATTAGTTCTCTCTGGGCGACATGTCAGTGGAACAACCGCATGAACTTGTCCCTCAAGTCTTGGAATGTGGCAAAATCTCCTAGATTGTGTTGGGAATACAAACTCAAACTCCGGAATTTTTGATTTTTCTACTTCTGGCTCTGAAAGTCGTTGGGAGACGTGGTTTGCCCTCCAAGTCGTCAGGAATGCACGGACGTGTGCCTCAGTGTCTAGCTCATCATTGTACTTAGGATAAGGGTGCGGCATTGTCTCTTCCTCATCGACATATTCTGTCATAGCCGACAATGTTTGCACCGATATAACTTCTTCTTCCGGTGGTGTTTGCACCGGGATAATGTCTTCTGTTGGTGGTGTCGGTGTCTTGGTATCTGTCCCTAGTGTTGGTGTCTGCTCTAACACTTCCTCCTCCAGTTCCTCCGGAGTGCCATGACTGGATTAGTCATGGGATTTGGCGTTTCGCCCGTCGCTTGTAGCGTTGTCCGATTTTGATTCGAACACGGAAAAGGCGCTTGAATCCCCCATCTTGGCTACTAAGGTTTGCAATATGGTTTCGGCACTGACAAAGTTTTTGAGGTTGCTTTCCTCGTCCGAATGTCATTGATTCTGTATCTGGATTGTTTCTTCCACGACCCTCTAAAGCACTCTGGGAAAAGACCAATCATGTCGGATCTCCTCAGCCGCCTATTGGTACGCTTCCCTTCTCCGTAGTCTTCTCGCTCATTCGGCTACTAGGTTGTTTGTCTGTCTAGAAGACATCCATCCTCTGTCGTTGATTGCTCCGTGCAGAAATCATGGTCACCAAAATCGTGTTATAGGTTTAGGGTTAGGTTTAATGATAATGATGCGCAATAATAGTGTTTTAGGTTTAGGGTTATAATTACAATGAGGTTAGATACTTAGGGGTACATGCCCCTTTAGCCATTCACACTAATCACTTACTCACACCTCTTCTTATATGTCCACATGCACACACGTGTGCATGTGTTCACATACATACCTACTCACACCCACAATTACACTTGTGCACATTTACACATATACATCAACACTTTACTCTTTCACCCTCACTTGTCATTCTCAAAACTTTGTTCATCTCGTATGGTAACAAACTAAAAGTGCTAATGTTTTAGGAACAAATAATGACCAGTAGCGGATTAACCTCGTGCTCTGATACCAACTCTTGGAAATGGGGTCATCAATGAATGATGACTCGTAATCCACTCATTGAATCTTCAAACGTCATCACCACGGTGCATGCTGGCGATGATCGGCACATCCTGGCAATGAGGAAGTTTTGGATCATGCAGTCGAAAAACTCGTTGACGAAACGACTCATCAACTTGTCATCTACCATTTTATCACTTGCACTACATCGGTGGTGGAGGCTTTTTGTACGACGTATGTAGTCTCAAATTGTCTCTTTTGCCTCTTGCTTGAGGGCAAAGAGTTGGTCAATCGTGTTCCACTTATTTCCTCTCCTCGTGAAATCTTCTATGACATACTCGAAGTCAGCGATGATATCTTCATTTAGGGTTCAGAACCAAATTCTCGCTTGATCGTCGAGTGTAAGTCCAAAGTCCACAACTTTTGGTAACTTCTGTGAGAGGATATGTTTTATTGCCCATAGCTCTTGTGTCATATCATGAATATGTTGTTCCTAGTTGGGTGGGTTTGTTGTTGGACTCTCATGATGTGGAGATGTGCTGAGAGGTGCATTAGTTATTGGGCTTGCGGGGAGGTTAATGTTGGGTTGTGTTCCTAGGGTTAGCCACCCTCCATGGTATCGAGTCGAGTTGGATGAGGTGGCATCTTGTGTCTGGTCAATCTGCAGCCTATGTCGTTTCTTCTGGGCGTTTACATTCTGGTTCACATAGAGCCTGCCATGTGTAAATTGGGTGGCATTGTAAGGTCTCCTAAGTTCTACTTCACCCATCGACTATTGATACTCGTCCAGTATTGCTACTCGTCGAGGGTTTGAGTTAAGCTAAAAAAATTTGAAAATTTCAGTGCTAACGGTCATTTCAAGTACATCCTCTTTTATCACTTATTAGTGTGAATCACACCGGTTCCTCGTACACTGTGACGGTCAAATCTCAAGAGTAACTAGTGATAATCAGAGGATTAGCTTGCTAATATTTGGGCGATTAAAGGGAGAATAATAGGAAATTAGAAAATTAGGTGCTTGAAACAAGATTAACAGAAATATAAAATAAGTAAGGTTTTTAATTAGAACAAAACGGTGGTTTTCCTTTGTTCTCTTCCCTTGTCAAGTGGCTTACCTAAGACTTTTCGACCACTCGAAGTCGGCTTCAAGCGTCGGTCTTATCCCCGGCAATGGCGCCAAATAGATGTGTAGGATCTATTATCGACGAAGGTATTTCCTTCTCAATGTTGTTTGGAGAGTTCGGACCGGCGTATACTCTTTTGATGGCAAATCGAGCGAAGGCGTTGTCAAATACCTTCGATCCTCACGCTCACGTAACAATTAGACAATGATTAAGAACGAATATCTCTCTCTCTCTCTCAGACTCAATCTCATAGAAAATAGAAGAAATGAATATCTTTATTAACCCTCTTGCTAAGAGGTCTAGCACCAAAAAGGAAGAGGGATTAGGGTTTCTCTACTAAACACTCACTAATCTCTCTTAGGCTTAAATGTTACAAGAAAGATGAGAGGGAGCTTGAGCTCTTAAACACTAGGGAGATCTCTACAAATGGAAGAACCCTTACAAAGACTCCACAATGTGGTTTATATAGGTTTTAAATTTACGGTGTGACCTTTTCACACTTGGTTGCCTATTAGTTTCCCTTTCCCTTAATTGGTTCTTACTATTTCCTCTTCGTGGGTCCTTTAGCCGTACAATGTCCTTGTTGATGTGCCCTTCTTCACGACTAATCATGATGTGATCCAAGCACTTAACAGTTCAGAGAGAGACAAATCAAAGTTAATTAACTTTGTGACCCTACGATTCTCTTTGTCTCTAACTCTCTTTTCTATTTAACCGACCGACCATCCACCTTCTTTTGCTTGGATTAGCCAACCACATTAGCACTCCCCATTCCCTTCATTTGTGACCCTAGGTTTTTCTTTCACTAAGTGTTTCTAAGCGACTGACTCACTCTGAGAAAAAGACAAAACTATTTATCTACATCTCTTGTATCCATGATTATACGGTATACCTTTACATCAGAATCTCAGACTTTGATAATGCAAAGTATGTATCTAAAAGAAATATCATGGGTTAACATCAAACTCTATTGCAATTGACATAATCCATGCGTGAGTGAGGCCATAGTCTAGACTATATAGTTGTGTAAAGTGTATTGACTTCAGCACATATATGAGTTAGAAGCAAGGTAATTGTGACCATTCCTAGCATTTACAATTTACAATAGACAACTTATCATACATGAAGAGGCTCCATATCAAGCAACAAACTTTGTGATATTGTATTCTGGTCTTATGTAGCCTCTATTTCTGCCCACATTATTGTGTGAAGTCATAAAATAATCACTTGCAAAACCAGTATTCCATTTCATAGAGAGAAACTTCCATCGATCTCATGAGTCACAAAACAAACCTACAATCTTCACAAGGGGTGATAGGCAGTTGGACTTTATAATCATTAAGTATATGACTTATTGAAACAGAAGAAACATTTCACATAGAGTGTGGTGCTTGTAAATTAGTTACTTTAAATCCATGTTTACCAAAAAAACAGGATTTACTTCCAAAATATAAAAGTGCATAATATATTCAAGTCGGGAATCTTTCAAGCTCAAAAATGTTCAGAGAGACCACATTGATTGCAGGAGAGAAAGTTGTGGAGGGATTAATCTGGTCATGATGTGAGAGAAACAATGACAAGCAAATCGCTCATTGTCAATTAACATGAATATCAATTTACATTCTCATGTCCTGAGTTGATGTACAGATGAACTACTGAATCCTTGAGAATCCTCAAGAGCTCTGGCGACTTAACACACCTAGGTGTCTTGTACTGTGTAGGAGATGCTCCAGATTCGATGGCATGAAGCATGATATTTTGGAAGGTTCCTTTCTTTACAATGTAAAGCCTAAGTGGGCCAATGGTTCCAGATGCCCTGCCTCGTTGGTAAGGATCATTGAATGAAAGATCTATATTCCTACAACATCGAACCAATATCGAATCCTCAATAGAAGCAACATCCCTAAGCTCCCAAAATATAGCATAATGCCCTGGCCTAGAAGAATGGTCAGCATAACCACAAAAGTCAGCTAACTTCATGTTTGCTTCATCCAAGATCTTGGATGCTTGATTATTGACTTCTAAAAACTCTCTTTCATCAGTTTTGTCTGTGTTCAAACTAAACAAGACATTCCTTCGCATCACAAAAGAAAACTGAGGTAATTCGTGGTAAAATCCAGTTATCCGGATAACATCACCAATCCGATATCGATAAAGACCTTAACAAGAAGTGAAACACTTCAGATGTGCTTTTCAATCGAGGTAACAAAAATTTAGAATGAGAACAAAGTACTAAGAGTAAGTTCTGGAGGAAAAAAAACTAAGAATATGCTCATGAAGAAAGAAATGCTGAGTATTTCATGCAAAGTCAGGGAAAATTTCTATGCTAATCAGGAGGTCCTCCTTTTCATACAGTAAGTAATATAAAAAATTATGGTACAATATTGGCCTGCAACCGAAAAGTTGGAAAGAATTTGACCCACATTTTTGTAAATAAAAGCACCCTTTTCCCCGTCAATGTTGATGTTGTCAAATGTATCATAACACCTTTTTCTTAATGTTCTTTCATATTTCCCTAAATGGCCCTATGTTTTATTGTTATTTCTCCAAATGTCCTTTATCAATCCTTCTTTTATAGCAGTTTTCAGAATTTGGAGCCCCCTCGAAAGAACAATTATATGTGTCCTTTCCGGGGTTGATCAAGGGTGTTTGGAAAATTAAGAAAATTTAGGGGTATTTTTAGAGCATTTACCTAAAAAAGGAAAGGTATCATAGATAAAGTTGTAATAATTTACCACCATTTACCTGCAATAGTGGTCACAATAACTTCATATTCTTCACCGATTTGAACACCTGTAATATCAACTGGTGACTCATCCCCTCCATTCTGTTTTATTGGCAGAAATTCAAAGTATGCTGTATATGGCAGCAGCGTAAAAGAGACTTGATCATATGATGACTTAGGGTTCAAATTTATACCAATACTGCATTCAGATGAGCCATAATCACCAGAAACAAGTGGTATTTCCCCGGCATAGTTTTTCAGGTATGGAACATAAGGTTCCATGGATCCAGTCAAAATTGTAAGAATATATTTCACATTTGGCCACAATCGTTTGATAATACCAAACCACCCTTTCTCACACTCGTCTCTTACTTTTTGAGAAAGCTGAGGATTTGGCCAAAGAAGTGTTGTCACAGCCTCACGAACAGATGCATCAGTCACCCAGGACTCACTAAGGGTGCCTGACTGTATATCAATGCATAGCTCCTCCCATACCTCTTCTAACAACCGAAATGCCTCTGTTATCCCATAAGCAAAAATTGATGATATAACTCCAACCTCTTCTGCTTGAATCAATCCACAAAGGAGGTGACAATACATGGATTCTCGCACATTCGGCCCAAGAACTACACCCATTGGGCTTGTCCAATTAGGCAAATTCTCCGAAAGATTTCCATCTCGCAAATACAGAGAACTTGCAGCTCCAAATTTGATCCCTCTTTTGGTCGTGAAAACCTTCCCAGCATAGATAAAGTAGAGAGTCTTGACCGCATCTTCAATTGGAAACTCACTGAAAGATTCTATGCCATTAATGCAAATGTCACCTATTGGTTTTAGAGAGACATAATATCGTGTTACATAATCAAAGCAATATTGACTTAACTTGGAAATACCCTGGATTTTTTCATTATTTTCTCAAATACCCCCAAACATTTGGTATTTCCCAGAGATCCTCATTCATCCCCCCAGCCCCCAATTTCTCAATCATGATGTTTGAGCAGTTATATCATCAATTCATTCACTGATCCTTAATCATGTGTGCTATTTGAGCAATGATGTTGATAGGTTCCTTTTGTCTCTCTTTCACGGCATGGCCAGGGGCAATCAGGTGCAATGGGGGAAAAAAAGAAGAAATCAGAGGTATTTACATGTTTTTCCCTTGATGTTGTACATAATCAAGGAAATACATGTACATTGAAGTGAAGTGAAGTGAACCTGTTTAGAATTCCTCTTACCTGAAGGAGAGGAACAGGCGACAAATCAATAACATGATTGCTCAAATAGGACACATGGTTGACAGAAAAGGATGGATTGACCACATGAATGATAGAATAGCACATATTAATTGAGAAAAAGAGGGTTGACCAAGCGCTCATGGAGAAATAAGAAAGACTCGGAGGCATTTTGGGGGTGGGTTGGGGAACTCAATGGAATTTTGCCATTCTTGCATTGGAGTTTTCCACATAATAATCCAGACAATATCTGAAGAAACTTTAACCTGCTCAGAATCGCATTGCTAAGGAAGAACCTATTTGATGTTAATGCTTTCAACTCTTTGGTAGAGGGAATCATTTTCTTCTTACCACTGGAAGTACCTGAACTGCAGAGAGAAATCACACTAACAGTTTTATACACAAGCAATTAGGAGACTACTTGACCGTGTTCTTTGACCTCTAAATCTTTTTTATTGCATTAATAATATGTTCTCTGTATGATGCTTTACACTATATCCGTATGATGCTTTACCAGGAAAACACAGACTCTTACAACAAGCAAGCGAGATATTCACATACACATATTGTCACATGGTTTCCTTGTACAAACTTAGGCTAGGCTATTAGATTGATATTTTAAACCGGGAGAAAAGAGGAGAAGAAAAACACTCTAGCAAGAAAAAAAAGGAGAACGAACGAAAGGATGGAACTCTACCATAAAATCAGACAGCAGTTAAATTCTCGTGTTTTCTGATGTGGTCATATTCAAGACGTTTTTAGCAAGAAACAAAAAATAAGGGGAGGGAATAATGAAGAGCGTATCATCTTAAGATCAAGAAGTCGAAGTATAGGCAATGGCTTCTAACAAAAAGGAAGGAAAAATGAGGAGCAATGAAAAGATCACCTCAGGGTGAACCTATCGATAGGGTCAGCGCACAAGATGGGAGATGAATGTTCTCCATCACCATCATCATCATCAGAAGTAAGCTTCTGAATGAAAGGATATATGTCCTCATACTCGACGACAGGAAGAACAGCTCTGAACGAGAGAGGATCGGTGCGTCCAGCGAGGCCATGGTGGAGGAGGTATTGACAATTGGCGTTATGCGAGAGGATGGATCGAAGAACAGAGGATTGAATAGAAACTGCGGAGCGAGCAGAATGTTGGAACTGTGCGATCAAGTCCGTCTCTGCCATGGCAAAAGATGAAGAAGGAGAGATGGAGATGGAGATGGAGATGGAGATACCTTCGCCTCCTTTTCCAGCTTCTGCAGAAAAGAAGAGAGGGAGGAATGCGCTCTGCTCTGCCTTAGAGTCGTATTCTTGCTTTGCTTTGTTGAAATCAATGAACGTACATCAGAAGGAATAATACATAACATAACATATGTAAGTTGTAACATACATACATATCATACGGAGGAGACTTACCAAATATTAAATACGGCAAAGTCAGGGAAGGTTTCGGGTTAGCTTAGCTGAGGGTGCGTGCGATCAAAGCGCAAGCTCAAATTTTCAGTTGAGGAAACCTCAAAATCGGTAATGGGCACAAGTATAATAATCTATACCCATTGATGGCTATCAACCCTAAAGGGGCTGTGAACATAGCCGAGAAAACCAACCCGAACTTATGGCATGGCTGACTTGGCCACATGTCTCAAGCCGGACTTGATCAGCTGATGTCGGATCGGCTACATTCCAAAACTCCAGGCAAAGACAGACTTTTGCGAGCATTGTCGATATGGGAAACAGACCCGAAGTCCACACTCTCTCCACTATGAGACGGTATGACAACCCCTAGAGCTCGAGCACACAGACATATGTGGGCCCATGCCAGAGCGATCACTAGGAGGCTCCCGGTACTTTATCACATTCGTAGATGACTGCACACGGAAAGTTTGGGCATACTCCATCAAGTCCAAAGATGAAGCGCAAAAGATCTTCACTCGATGGATATCTGAAGTGGAGAACCGGTCGGGATACAGAGTGAAGACACTCCAATCCGACAACGGAGGTGAGTACACCTCCAGAGCCTTCAAACAGTACTTGTCCGGAAAAGGGATCCGACACCAAAAGACCGTTCCCTACACACCCATGCAAAATGGAGAGGCAAAACGGATCAACAGGACGATCCAGGAGAGGGTGACGACAATGCTCCAGCAAGCCGGACTAAAGTTGGAATTCTAGGCCGAGGCATTGCAGACGACAGTGTACTTGATAAATCTGGCGCCGTCAAGAGCAATCAGGCTCGAAGTGCCACAGGCACTATGGTCAGGCAAACAACTGACCTATGATAGGCTCCGTATATTCGGATGTGAAACCTACGCGTTCATCCCAAGGGACAAAAGGACGAAGTTGGCACCCCATGCAACAAAGTGCATATTTCTCGGTTATGGAACCGATGGGGACTTCGGCTATTGGCTATGGGACCCTGAGAACCGGAAATTGATCCAGAGCAGTGACGTAGTCTTCAATGAAGAGTCTATCTTCTCTCAGCAGAACCAACAGAAAATAGTTGGTAAGAAGGTATCCTTCGAAGATGATAGCACTATCGTAGAAGGACCGACACACCGGGTCGAATCAGAGTCCCAACAAACAGTTGAACTCCAACAAGCTACCAACTTCCCTGCCGACACCGAATCGGCAACAAGTCCTATTGTCGAACTCAAAGATAAAATCATCAAAGATAGAGCCGAATCAACCAGGATCAATAAAGGCAAAGTCACTAAGAGACAAGTCAGAAAAGAGTCGACAACCACCACAGGGGAGAACAACTAGACGCCGTCGAAATCCCAATCTGGGGGCGGGACACCTAACAAGATACTTGATGCAGATGGTTCAACTAATACCGATCGACCAATAGAGTTGATTGAAGGATGCGAACCAAACATCTCGGCACACAGGAGATCTGAACGAGCTTGAAGGCAAACAGAGTTCTACCAACCGGGCCTCAACTACGTCAACTACACGGATGCAAGCGAACCAAGCACCTATGAAGAAGCTATGGCCGCACCGGATGCCGAAACATGGCTACATGCCATGAAATCCAAAATGGACTCGATTCATCAGAATCAAACATGGGAGTTGGTCGAACTACCAGCTGGACGGAAGCCGCTACCTTGCAAATGGGTTTTCCGATACAAGTATGTATCCGACTCAGAGAAACCCAAGTACAAAGCTCAACTTGTCGTGAAAGGATTCAAACAGGAATACGGGGTCGACTACAACGAGATATTCTCACTAGTAGTTAAGATGACCACCCTCCGACTCCTACTAGGAGTCATGGCAATAGAAGATCTAGAGCTCAAGCAGATGGACGTAAAGACAACATTCCTACACGGAGATCTCGAAGAAGACATATACATGTCTCAACCTCCAGGGTTCACAACGACGGGGGAGGACAATCACCTTGTATGTCGACTAAAGAAAAGTCTATATGGCCTAAAACAAGCGTCAAGAATGTGGTACCAGAAGTTTGACTCCTACATACGGCAACTTGGATACAATAGATCAGATTCCTACCCATGCATGTATGTTCGACAACTGGCTGACGAGTCAAGGATCTATCTGATCCTATACGTCAACAACATGTTGATTGCAGGAAGCAATCAAGCAGAGATCGGTAAGCTAAAGTGGAGCCTTCATGCAAAGTTCGCAATGAAGGAACTTGGACAAGCCTAACACATATTGGGCATGAGGATAGAGCGAAATCGGACGACCAAAACTCTCCGACTCTCCCAGTTCGAATACATCCGCAAGGTGCTGAAGCGCTTCAACATGGAGAATGTGAAGCCAACACTGCGACCGCTTCCGACGTCGATTGGACTATTGGACAAAGACTCTCCTTTGACGGACAAGGAGAGAGAACTTCATGGAAAAATACCCTACGCATCGACAGTAGGAAGTATCATGTACTCAATGGTGGCGACCTGACCCGACCTAGCCTATGTCGTAGGGGTGGTCAGGCGGTACATGTCAAACCCAGGAAAGAAGCATTGGGAAGCCGTCAAGCACATCCTTAGGTATCTAAAAGGAACCCTAGATGCACAGCTGAATTTCGGGCTGACAACCTCAGCCAAAGTCGAAGGCTACATTGATTCCGACTATGCCGGAAATGCAGATAATCGGAAATCGACATCAGGCTACATCTTCACCTATGGTAGCGGGGCGATATCATAGAGGTCGAAACTTCAAGAGTGCATGGCTCTATCTACCACAGAAGCCGAGTACATAGCAGCATCGGAAGCAGTAAAGGAAGTGATCTGGCTGCACCGAATGACTGCCGACTTTGGAATTGCAAACCGAAACGATTGACCAATGCCAACCATCTATTGCGACTTACAGAGTGCAATACACCTCATCAACAATCCCTTCTATCATGCGAAGAAGAAGCACATTGAGGTGCGATATCATCATATCCGGGAGCTCATAAATGAAAAGAAACTTGAAGTCCGGAAGATCGACACCGAGGTGAACATCGTTGATTGCTTGACGAAGCTATTCCCAGATCTACGCTTCGGAGCACTAAGGACGAAAATGGGGCTATGACAAGCGACCAAGCAAAAGAAAGCCGAATGAGGAGCAGAAGGTAAGATTTGATTGGAATAATAACGTCACATCCTATACATCTGCCGACTCGGTTGCATGCCGACCAACTTGTAACATATAAACTTAGATCAATTTTGCAATCTAGGCTTATGGGGGAGATAACCCCAAATACTTGAACATGCAAGAAAGAGTAGTCCTTTTATGGGGGAGTTTGTTGGCATAAAAGGCCGACTCCTTCCAAGTTGTATCCGTCTGATTGTGGACTCATTAATAAGTTAGGGCTTAGTATATAAGCTAATACCTAACATTGAAATGAGTAATGACGAGAAGAGTATTGTATCTCTAAGCGAGAACGAAGTAATAAGAAGCTTTCCATTAAAGCTCGATCTACTGTCTAAGTCTTCATTCACTGTATTTTCTGTGTGTGTTGTTTTCTGAACATAAGCGAGCAGGTCCTCAAACCTTTCCGCATACGTATACATACATACATACATACATACATACATACATACATACATACATACATACATACATATATATATAACAACACAACCTCTTTACAACAATATCTCTTCATATCAATAATGATAATCCCACATAAAGTGATTGCCCTAAGTCATATTTATACTTATATGACTTTAGGACTATTTACAAGTATGACCTCAACACTCACGTCGAAACCTATTTGCTAATATGTTCCTATTTGTTGGTTCATACTGGATCCGGCCAGACTCCTTCCGGATCCGACCTGGTTCCTTCCTTCGGCTCATCCGATCTGGCTCATCCAAATCCCATATGAAGGGACCTGATTCCCAACTGTAAAGAAATGAGGAGCAAGAGTGGTTGAGATGTAGCAGAAGGACTGTGTGTGTGTGTGTGTGTGTGTACGTAAGGCAAAACAGAGAGATAGATAGATAGATTATATTATCGTCTTCGGAGGTCAAATATGACCTATGAGACCAAAAATATTACATTAACCAAAAACACACAGAGAGAGATTAAAACAGAGATAAACGATTGTATATAACATTAACCAAAATACTTCCAACAATAACTAAGCTACAAGGGGTTGGTTTAAATACCAACTAAACTAGGGCAAGTGCCCTTTCTACTATTTACAAAACTAGCATGGTATGACCATGAGCTAGTGTGAAACCTATTACTATGGGAAGTTGAGTTCGACTCTCAACATGCCCCTTCGAACACAACTTCCATCTATCGAAAAGTTGTTTCGGTTCGGTCTTTGGAATCCGGCTTTCGACGTTCGTAATCCTCGAATTGGATTGTTCGGCTTTTCAGTTCGATTAACTACGTGTTGCGTACTCACGTATCGTTGCATGTTCCGTACTCGATCAATTGCATATAGTGCGCGTGTCCCTCGCAATACTCCCCCTCAAGCTCAACAATGTGGACGTTGTGAGATCAAGATCCGATGCGAATTGCCCGAGCTTGTCGACTCCTAAGGCCTTCGTAAAGATATAAGCAATTTCTATGTGCGTACTAATATGTTGTAGATCAATATCTCCATCTTGTACGTGCTCACGGATGAAGTGGTAGTGCACTTCGATGTGTTTAGTCCGCGCATGGAAGACGAGGTTCCGAGCAAGGTAGATGCTACTCATGTTGTCGCAGAAGAGGCGAATTGGATCCGTAATGGGAACGCCCAGATCCTTCAGTATGCGCATGAGCTATACGGCCTCGCATGCCGCGACTGCTGTGCTCCTGTATTTAGTTTCCATGCTTGACAGTGTGACTGTCGGCAACTTCTTACTGCTCTAGAAGATCGCTCCGCTGTCGATGGAGAAGACGAATCCGGATGTGGATCGTCTATTTGCTTTGTATCCTACCCAGTCTGCGTCTGTGTATCCTTCAAGTGGAATGGTCATATTGGACTGATACATAATGCCGTAATCCATTGTAGTATTGACATACCGGAGTATCCTCTTAGGGCAATCAATATGAAGGTTTCACAGATTCTGTATAAATTGGCTAACTAGGCTGTTGAGCGGCAAGCTCAATTGGAGACGGATCGGTGAGTCGGTGAGCAAGACGGATCAGTGAGCAAAAGAGCCGGTGAGCTGGGGAGCCGGTTAGCCGGATCCATCAGTAACCGGAAGCCTAGTAGCAACTAGACTAGTTAGTACTCTCGTAGTTAGTGTCAGATGCTCGAGTGAGCATTGAAGTACACCGTACTTCTGTCAGTCCGTATGGACTTGTATAAAAGTGTTCGCTGAACACATACTATGTACAGAGTGTTGATATAATTTTTCAATAATGATTCTTGTTCTGCTCTCTTTGTCTCTCCCGCGTATTGTTAAGCTCTCTATTAAACATGTTCTCTGTTTTCTATTGCTTCCGCACGCTATTTGTTTTTACATGGTATCAAAGCTCGAGGGTTGAGAACCTCTGCAACTGACATTCACTTTCGCAAGAAGAAAACCAAACCTTTGAAAAAAAAAACAAAAAAAACAATGGATAGAGGAATGGCTAGCTCGCTTCCGATGGAGAAGCTTGACAGATCTAACTACGCATCTTGGTCATACAAGGTGCACTAGTACCTGCTTGGGCATGGTTACAGGAGCTATGTCGACAGAGCTAATGACACAACACCTGATGTGGCACACAAGGACTTCTCGGTGTGGGAACAATCGGCAAGCAGAGTGATGTACTGTTTTGCGTCCAGTGTCGGAGACCAGCTGCTAAGCCATGTCCGAGATGCCAAGACGCCGAAAGAGGCTTGGGGAAACCTGAAGAAAGTGTTCGCCGCAAGCACTACAGCCCGGAAGCTACAACTCCGATAGGAGTTGAGCAATGTCTGACAGAAGGACATGTCGGTGGCTGATTACACGGCCCGAATCAAAGATATCTGTGACTTGCTTGCCTCTATCAACATCACGGTAGAGGAAGACGAGATGGTACAGGCCTGTCTTGGGGGCCTGGCATCTAAGTTCCGAGCTTTCCAGATAGCTATATGTACGAGGGAGAATATGCTGTCATTTTTCGACTTATAGTCGATGCTCCTTGTAGAGGAGAACCATGCTGGTGCATCAACAAGTGCACCCACCGACAACCGGATGCTGTACACGGAGGCGGATCGGCGCCGTGGGCATGGTGGACGAGGCGGGTCGGCACGCAATGGAGGCAGCCGACAAGGGCAAGACCGACGACACAGAGACCGTGCCGACAACAGTTCCGAGACTTCCACAAGCAGGGGGAGTCAAGCTGGAGCCGGAGGCCGGCAAGACAAATCCGCCACGAAATGCTGGTACTGTGGCAAAAAGGGCCACAGAGAAAGCGAGTGTTGGAAGAAGCGTGCCGATTCAGACAGATCTGGATCCGGCAAAACCGGTTGGGAGAACCGGCAAAGCTCGCACTACGCGCAAGGATCGAAAGGATCTGGAACCGGGAAGATCGGTAAGGGGCCAGCCTTGGTGATGAAACACGAGGCTAACTCGATGAAGAAGACAACTTCCAAATCGGAGGAAGTGTGGTACGTTGATTCCGGTGCGTCAAATCACATGATGAACCACAAAGAGTGGTTCTCCTTCTTGAAGAAACCGGAACAATCGGGAGTTGTCGAAACCGGAGACGACACCCCTCACCCAATCGTGCATGTCGGAGAAGTTCCCCTGAGCCACGTCGGATAGAGGGGGAAGCTGATGAATGTATTACACGTTCCAACTATCACGAAGAACATGGTGTCGGTCGGATAGATCGTCGACTAGGGAATGCAGGTGTGGTTTACGCACCTCGGGTGCTTCATCGAGGAGGAGGGGTAGATTATCACGCAAGGGCGTAGAGATGGGAGGATGTTCATCCTCGACACCAATGACGTCAGCACCGCCTTGTTCGCCAAAGGACAGAAGGTCGAATCGGACATCGACCTGTGGCACAAGCGGATCGGCCACGTCAATTACCGAAGGCTTCAAGACCTGCAGACGAAACAAGTTGTTTTCGGTTTGCCGAAGTTTAGTGGTCAGAAGGCCCAAGTATGTGAAGCCTGCCAACTCGGGAAGCAACACCGGCTTCCATTCCCCGTCAAACAAAACCGTAGCCGTAACAAGCTCGACCTTATTCATTCGGATGTATGGGGACCGGCACAAAATGTGAGTCTTGGCGGGAGTCGATACTTTGTCTCCTTCATCGACGACTATAGCCGGCACACATGGATCTGTTGGGAGATAGGTCCCTCGGGATGGTGCAGACCCGGTGAGAACCGGATGAGGAGTACCCGGCTATGGAGAGCCGGATGGTGCAGACCCGGTGAGAACCGGATGAGGAGTAACCGGCTACGGAGAGCCGGATGGTGTAGACCCGGTGAGAACCGGATGATAAGTACCCGGCTACGGAGGACCGGATGGTGCAGACCCGGTGAGAACCGGATGAGGAGTACCCGACTACGGAGAGCCGGATGGTGCAGATCCGGTGAGAGCCGGATGAGGAGTACCCGGCTATGGAGGACCGGATGGTGCAGACCCGGTGAGGAGTGCTCACCGGATGAAGAGACATATTCGTAAATATGTTTTTGAGAATCCATCATGGCTATATTTGTAAATAGCCGAAAAGTCATATTAGTATAAATATGACTTAGGGCAAACTTTTAGAGTGTGGTTGTCATTCTTGTTGGTGTAAGGAGAGAGAGAGCGCGTAACTGTGTACAGAGAGAGAGAGAGAGAGAAAGAGGTCGTTGCCTCTGTTGTAACCGCCGCCTGTGGCGAGGATCGTGAGCACGAGGTCGTTGCCTCCATGAACTCATTGTTGTACATTCTAACATAGTGATAGTTTGCAGCCTGTGGGCTGCCGTGGTTTTTCCCTTAGTTTGGGTTTTCCATGTAAACATCCTGCGTACTCGTCTCTTCTTCGTGTCGTCCATTATTTCCCGTTTTCTGTGTATGATTCTAAGCTCGGTTGTGGCCGAGCGTTGCGTATAAGGAGCGTTGCAGTTCCCGTCAGGATCTACCTCATTGAGCGGAAGAGCGAAGTCTTCAACTATTTCCGGAACCTCCAGAGCATGGTGGAACGGGAATCAGAGAGGAGTTCAAGTGCTTGCGGTAAGATGGTGGAAAAGAATATTTTTCTGGCCAATTCAACAGTTATCTGTAGCAAACAGGAATTCAGAGAGAGTTCAGCTGTAGATACACACCGGAGCAAAACGGTGTGGCCAAATCGCTTGTCGATGCGACAAGGCCAATGTTGGAAGAGAAGAGCATGTCCCATTTCTATTGGGCGGATGCGGTCCGGACAGCCGTCTACATCCAAAACCAGATCGGTGACAAGGTGTCCGTGCATGAGCTGTATTTCGGGCACAAGCTGAATTTGAGACACCTTCGGATTTTTGGCAGCATAGCATATGTGCATGTGTCGGATGAGAAGCGGAGGAAGCTAGATGCAAAATCGGAGAAGTGCATCCTCGTCAGCTACTCGCACGAGCAAAAGGGGTATAAGTGTTATAATTCCCGGACGAAGTAGGTCCGAGTTAGCCGCGATGTTGAGTTTGATGAGATGGCATCATGGTATGCCTTACCAGCTCCGACTTTTGACCCCGACCCAATACTGGAGGATGAGGCTAGTGAGCCTGAACCGGTCCAAATAGAAGATGATGAATCCGAGACTCAAGAAGAGAGTCCGTAATCGTTTCGGTTGAGTGGGCCGAACAAGAGACTGGATCAATCCGACCAGTCGGATGAGGAACCAACGAGTAATGAAGACTCTGTCGTGCTCTCCCCGCGCAAGGAACCGAGGAGACGGTTCATGTGCAAAGAGAAGGGGAAGAAGAAGATGTCGGATTATGAAACCGGCAATGATGAGTCGGATCAGAGCGGATCCGACTCTGGAAAGGAAAATGATGGGTTCTTTAGCACCGAAGATTGAACCGGCCAAGAAGGGTCTGAAACTGGGTAATGGTGGGTTACGCCGGTCAACCCGCCAGAAGGAACCTGTTAAGCGGTACGGGTACAATGAGTACATGGCGCATCACTATGCGTACATGACCAAGGTGGCGGAAGTGCGTGCATCGGAGAGCTACGCAGAAGCGGCAAAGGACGCACATTGGCGTGCCGCTATGGAAGAAGAGATGCGGGCATTTGATGCCAAAGATACATGGGAACTGGTTGACCCTCCCCGTCACAGTAAACCGATCGGATGCAAGTGGGTGTACAAGGTAAAGTACAACGCCGACGGTTCAGTTAACCGGTACAAGGCCCGGTTAGTGGCGAAGGGATATGCACAGACCCACGGAATCGACTATGACGACACCTTCGCTCCAGTAGCGAAGATGACGACGGTTCGTGTGGTGCTGGCGGTTGCTGCGGAAAGGGGGTGGCATCTTCACTAGATGGATGTGAAGAATGCATTTCTTCAAGAAGATCTTGAAGAAAAGGTCTTTATGATACAACCCCCCAGTTTCCAGAGGGAGATGAACAAGTCGGCAGTATGTCGGCTGAAGAAGTCACTTTATGGCCTGAAGCAAGCCCCCCGAGCTTGGAATGCGAAGATCACGCACCGGTTGCATAAGATGGGGTTTGCGGCCTCCAAATTCGACTCTTCGTTGTTCATCCGGCAAGGTTCAGACGGTCCCGTTTGCATCTTGTTGTATGTTGATGATCTGGTCATCACTGGACCCGAACTCAATGAAATCAACCGAGTCAAGTCCCAGTTGTAGGATGCGTTTGAGATGAAGGACCTAGGGGACCTTCATTATTTTCTTGGGATCGAGGTGATCCAAACCCCTGACGACATATTGCTCTCACAGAGGCACTATGTGTTGAATATGTTGTACAAGTTCGGCATGACAGAATGTCGACCTGTCTCTACACCCTTGGACTGGAACCAAAAGCTCTGTCCCAACTCCGGACCGGCCTGCGATGAGAAACGGTTTCGACAAATTGTCGGAAGCCTTATATATTTGACCATCACCCAACCCTACATAAGCTATCCGGTCGGTGTGATTAGCTAATTCATGTAGAAGCCGACCGTAGAGCATCTTTAGTGCGCGCACCGAATACTGCGGTATGTGAGCGGCACGAAGGACCGGGGACTGTTATACCGGCGAGGTATAACCGAAGAGTTGGTTGGTTACACAGATGCCGACTGGGCCGACGATGCATCAGATCGCCGATCAACCTCTAGTTATATGTTTTCCCTAGGTAGCGCGACTGTTGCATGGAGCAGCAAAAAGCAGCCAACAGTTGCTCTGTCGAGCACCGAGGCTGAGTATCGGGGCGCTACCGTTGCCACCTGTGAAGCCATTTGGCTTCGGCGACTGCTACAAGACCTACGGGTCAAGGTACCGACCCCGATTCTGATCTACTGCGACAACATAAGTAGCATGCAACTCGCCAAGAACCGCGTATTCCATGCTCGCACAAAGCACATAGAAGTGCACTATCACTTCGTGTGTGAGCGTGTCCTGAGCAGTGAGGTCGAACTTCGGTATGTTCACACGGATTGGCAAGTTTCCGACAACTTCACCAAACCACTCGGATCAGACAAGTTGTAGCACTTCACCGAAATGCTTGGTGTTCAACATCTCGACGTGCCACACTTGAGGGGGAGAACGGGCAAAAACACTAGAATGGGCAAAGGCAAAGAGACTCCCGAATGTGCTGGTGGGGGAAGAACCGATAAAGGGAAAGACAAGAAGAAGAAAGGAGCTGAGTCGAAAAAGGAAGTCGACACATCTGAACAAGTTGGAACAAGCGGCAATGGCGACAGGGTCAAGAAGGACATAGCCGACCAAAGGAAGAAGGCCAAGACCCGGACATGGTCCAATGTGGTGAAGGGCTGGAACGAATCGGAGACAGTTGATTCGGTTTACCTGACGGATTCGGAAGGACCGGATCAATTCAAGGCCAAGAGGACGAGAAGGCAGTGAAAGTCAATGCCAACACGAAGGAATCGGCGAACCGGCATGCACCGAAGTCACAACAACGAGGGAGCTGAATTGGGCTTGTTGAGCAGACAAGCCGACCAAGGAGGTCAAGGTACGCAAAACAAGAGGGGTCGCGGCAAACAAAACCGGACCGGACAAGGAGCGCGAGCAAGGCGGAGTGACACCAGAAGGAGCCGGGCAGAAGGACCGGTTGCCACAAACGTTGACACTACGACTGGACTTCAAGTTGAGCTTGAGGGGGAGTGTTGAGCGGCAAGCTCAATTGGAGACGGATCGGTGAGCAAAAGAGCCGGTGAGCTGGGGAGTTGGTTAGCCGGATCCATCAGTAACCGGAAGCCTAGTAGCAGCTAGACTACTAGGGAGTTAATACTCTCATAGTTAGTGTTAGATGCTCGAGTGAGCATTGAAGTACACCGTACTTCTGTCAGTCCATATGGACTTGTATAAAAGTGTTCGTTGAGTGTTGATATAATTTTTGAATAGTGATTCTTGTTCTGCTCTCTCTGTCTCTCCCGCATATTGTTAAGCTCTCTATTAAACCTGTTCTCTATTTTCTGTTTTCTATTGCTTCCACATGCTATTTGTTTTTACATAGGCCGACCGAATAACTAAGATTGGGTTGCATAATGGTGAGATAGATTAAACTGCCGATCAGTTGACGATACTGAGTTAACTTGCACATGGCTGTGCTGGAATCGGCATCCATCTTGAGATTACGATTGAGAGGGGTGGATATAGGTTTGCATTCGGTCATTCTGAACTTGTAGAGCAAGTTGAGAACGTAGTGCCGTTGAGAGATCATTATTCTGACTGGTGTCTGAATTACTTCAATGCCTAGGAAGTAATGGAGCTCGTGCAAGGCTTTCATTTTGAATCTGCCGGAGAGAAGTGATTTGACTTTGTTAATCTCAGCGAGATCCTTTCCTCCGATGACCAAATCATCCACGTAAGGGATGATGACAATCGGGCTATTCGACTCGTGTCGGATGTACAAGGAAGTATCAGATTTTGACATTCAAAATCCGATCTGATCAAGATGTTGCATGATCTTCGAGTGCCACCCATGGGGTGCTTGTTTGAGGCCGTATAGTGGCTTCTTGAGGCGGCACACGTCGTTCAAATGATTGCACGATTCAAAACTGGGTGGCTGGATCATGTACACCTCCTCTTCCAATTCTCCTTGAAGAAAGGCATTCTTGACGTCCATATGGTGGAGGTGCCACCCTTTTGCTGCCGCGATTGCAATTACGGTCCGCATAGTTGTCATCTTTGCCATTGGGGCAAAGGTCTCTTCGTAGTCTATGCCATGCGTTTGCATGTATCCTTTCACAATGAGCCGTGCTTTAAAGTGATTTATGGAGCCGTTGGCATTGTGTTTCCCTTTATAAATCCATCGACATCCAATCGCTTTCATGTGTGGCATGTGAGGGACGAGATCCCATGTCTCGTTTTTGCATAACGCTTCCATTTCCTCATTCATCACATCAACCCATTGCTGATCCTTTACGGCTTCGGAACACATCACCGGATCCCATATTGATGCTACCTTCATCATGAAGGCGTAATGGCATGTCATATAATCGTTGTGGTCGAAACAGCTTACGAGGTTCTTTTCACAAGTCGATCGACGGAGTTTCTCATTTGTGGATACTTGGGCTTTCTTCGCTCCATCTATCTGGATGATTGGGATGTCTAGGACTTTGAACTCACTATCGAGGGAGTGAGTTGATGCGTTGTTGATTGGATCTTCATATTCGGACATCTTGGCCTTCCCTTTGTCGAGTTTCGGACTCCGTCGAAATGTGCTTTGGTCACTCGGGGGGCCCCGTGATCGTGTCGTAATTGGGCTTTCTTCGAACATGTGTGTGATCCGATCTTCATCTTCTATCTCCATTTTGGCGGATTCCGAGCGGAGTCAGAGTTGAAGTTGTTTCTGGTGCGTACCAAGATGCGGACTCATCGAAGACTACGTCTCTACTTGTTCGAGCTTTCCGGGTAGATGGGTTGTAGCATTTGTACCCCTTTTGTTTGAGTGAGTATCCTACAATGATATATTTCTTTGACTTCAGGTTGAGCTTTTGTCGCGTATCGTTGGGAATATGTACGTAAGTGATTGCGCCAAAAATGCGGACATGTGATAAGTTAGGCTTCTTTCCAAAGAACTTCTCATGAGGAGTTACGTCACATACACCCGAGGTTGTGCACCTATTCATGAGGTATACAGCCATGTTCGCCGCTTCTGCCCAGTACGATTTTGGTAGGTTCTTCTCATTCATCATAGCCTGTGCCACTTCTACTATGTGCCGGTTTTTACGCTCAGCTACGCCGTTCTGCTGAGGTGTGTGACGACAAGAGAATTCTTGTCGGATTCCTTCCTTTCGGACATATGCCGTAAACTCATCTGAAAAGTATTCTTTACCTCCATCCGATTGAAGGCAGCGTACATGTTGAGCCGTAGCTTTTGCGACTTCGGCTTTGAATCTCTGGAAGTATTCGAACACTTCGCTCTATTGTTTCATCGGGTAGATACAAGTGTTCTTGGAGAAGTTGTCGATGAACGTAATGTAATATCAGCATCTACGAGTGTGCTTATCTAGGCCGGTCCCCATATATCTGAATGTACGACATCCAAGATCCCTTTACTCACATTCCGCTCTTTCGGGAATGGATGTCGGCGTTGCTTTTTGAATTGGCATGCTTCGCATACGCCCATAACCTCCTTCGTCGTAAAATTCGAGAGTCTGAATACTACTCCTTTCGATTGCATGTTCTAGAGTTTTTGGAAATTGATGTGACCAATTCTTTTGTGCCACAAGTTTAGGTCAGTTTCGACTTTGAGGCCTTTTGCAAACATGGCCGATTTTACCTCGTTCAATTCGAGGATAAACATACGGCCTTCTCATCGACCGTGGGTTATGACTTGGCCGCCCTTTTCGATGAAGCACCCGTCGTTGTTGAATCGTACATGCATTCCTTGTTCGACAATCTGGCCGACCAAAACCAGGTTTTTCGTGATGGTAGGGACATGCAGTACATTCTTGAGATAGGTTTGGTTGTAGTTGTTTCCGAATGGGATGTTCCCGATATGCTGTATTGGATGAGTCGTGTCATCACCTGTTTCGACATATCCGGGTTGTTCGGGTTTTCGTAATTCCCAAAACCAATCTTTATGAGACGTCATGTGGTTGGATGCTCCCGAGTCAACAAACCATACGTCATTTGAGGCGGAGGTGCTAGTTGACGCCCGTGGTGACATCGAGTGTGCTTCGTGCCTTGTTACGAACATTCCGCCACGGTCGCTGTAGTCGGAATTTGTGGCGTAATTTGTAAACATTCCCCTACGATCGTCGTAGTTTGTGAGTTGTCGGCTAGTTGAAGCCGAGTCTCGTACCTTTTTTCAGCACTCTTCTTCATAGTGGTTGTGTTTTCCATAGTACCCACATTCGATCGGGTTCTTACGATTGCTCGGTTTGGCGTGATGACTCCCCCTTTTGCGAAACTCTCTGGGACTGTTCCTGTCCATTGGTGGGAGTTACGCTCTTGAGTTTGCCGACCATTACGGCCTTGTTTGGATTGACCTCTATTTCCATGGCAGAAATTTCTTCTATCATCCGATTGGGAGTAGAGCATATGACCCTCTAGTGTGTTGCTCCTTTGTCGGGCGTGATTTTCCTCAACCAACAATATTGATTGGAGATCGAAAAATGAAGGAGGGTTCTCCCTTGCAAGGATGGCTGATCTAATCGAGCCAAATCGGGGTGCTAAGCCGCCGAGGCATATTTGCACCATCTCGTCATCGTCGATTACGACATTAATCGAACCGAGGGCATCACACAACTCCTTGACCTTTAAGTTATAGCCTGTGATCGACATGCCCCTCTGTTACATGTTGTTTAATTACTATCGAAGTTGGAGCTTTCGTGCAACCGTGTTGGCCGCAAAAATCTTCTTGAGATTTCCCCAAGCTTCTTTCGGTGTTTTCGAATCTCGAATATAGCCAAGCATATGATCATGAACGCATGATGCAAGGCAATAGAACACACGGCTTGCGGCCTGCTCCCACGCGGGATAGTCGGCGTGTGTTGGGTTGGGTTGAGTTTCGTAAGTTCCTTCAATGTAGCTCCAGTAACCTTGTTTGACAAGGTATTGATGCATCTTGTATTCCCAAGATGCGAAATTCGTTCTGTCAAGCTTCTCGGTAGGAAGAGTGCTTCCCATCTGAGTGTTCATTATGTCGATTTCTTCTCTGTTGATGAGCCGGTTCTGTTGATCGTCGGCGTGTACCACAACACAGTTGAATAGATTCGATTAAGCAACCACACACTCTGATACCATGTAAAGAAATGAGGAGCAAGAGTGGTTGAGATGCAGCGGAAGGACAGTGTGTGTGTGTGTACGTAAGGCAAAACAGAGAGAGATAGATAGATAGATAGATAGATTATATTATCGTCTTCGGAGGTCAAATATGACCTATGAGACCAAAAATATTACATTTCACGTGATACATGTGAAAGTGAGTACTGACTCTCGATGTTCAAGAACTTTACCAATGAATGTTGCAATCAAGAGTGCACATTGTGGTTCTGAGAGGAATTCATGCAAAGATTGGGCTCAGTTGAAGAGATGTGGAAAGCATGGTCGAATATGATCAAAGGCAGAGCATTGTATCAAAGTATGATACTCAGACTCGCGAACTTGTTTAGGGCAAAGTGTGCATAGCCGACCACTCTCATCACTTGTGCCCCAACGCCCTGTTTCACATCGCAATGCATGTGAGCTAAGTCGCATGGAAGCATGGTTCGAATGGCAGATAATTGTATGGGCTCTAACATGTATCGATGTGTATGATTTCCCTGTTCCACAAAGAATATGGTTTTGTAATTAGGTGCAACATGTGTAGTATAGTGTGTGAAGCGCGAGCCTCCACATTTGTCCCATGTCATGATACATTGGCGTTGCAAAAAGGCCTCATTTACAGAGGAATCTAATGATGCATCATGAAGTAAGTGTCTCGCATCCCATCTACCAAACCATTTTTCTATATCTTGCATCCAACCAGAACACAAAATTTTGCTTTTATGCGTCTTTTGGATCTTTTTGCTTGCTTCCCACACATGTATTCAACAACCTTTTCCATGGCCATGATCTCAATGGGAAGCGATCCCGTCTCAAGGAGGAGGAGGGTGTAGGGCGTTTGTTTCTTAACTTGTAGAAACTTTGTAAGAAAATGTTTTTGGACATTTTCAAACTCTTTCCACATAGATTTAGGGATGCTACCACCCCATACTTCCACCCCATAGAGAAGAACCGGTGTCACCAAAGTGTCAAAAAGATATTTCTTGAGGACCCAACACTTAATATCTCCAAGATTGCATGTGTTCTCAAATGCATAGTATGCTCGCTTACCCGCCTCTAAGCAGCGTGTAGCACATTCATTCCATCTCTGATTTGAAGGAAGTTCAAGGCCAAGATATTTGAAGCTTTCCACACATTCAAGTGGCTCATTGTTGTACATAATGCATGGTTTATCTATTTTTTGGCTGTTCACAAGCATAATCTTTGTTTTAGAGCTATTGCCACTTAATTTAGTATGCATGCAAAATTTGCAAAAAGCACTACATCATCTGCATATAGCAAAATCATAATCACAACATTCCCAATGGCAACTTCTTCAACACATTCTTCCTTTGAAAACTTGGTAACCATTTCTTCCAATTCATCAATGCATAGACCAAATAGTGTTGGTGAGAGTGGGCATCCTTGCTTAACACCAATAGTGCTTTTGAGAAAACCTAAAAGTTTATCTCTCATGCGCACACACCATATAACCTTCTCATAAATTCGGGAAATTGGAAGAATATATTCACTTGGCACCTCAAGTTCTTCCATTCACCTCCAAAGATGCTCACGAGGTACCATATCAAAAGCTTTCTTGAAGTCTACAAAGCAACAATATAAACCTTTACGTCTAACGAGATAGAGAGAGAGAGAGAGAGAGAGAGAGAGAGAGAGAGAGAGAGAGCTTAAAACAGAGATAAACGATTGTATATAACATTAACCAAAATTCTTCCAACAATAACTAAGTTACAAGGGGTTGGTTTAAATACCAACTAAACTAGGGCAAGTGCCCTTTCTACTATTTACAAAACTAGCTTGGTATGACCATGAGCTAGTGTGAAACCTATCACTATGGGAAGTTGAGTTCGACTCTCAACACCAACAAACTCCCCCTTCACTATGGTATGGGATGTCTCGTTAATCCGATCCATCTTCGACACACGTCTAGCTTGTCGACCGATAGCACATTGGTCAACATGTCTAACTCGTTCTCCTCTGTATGGATCTTCGTCAACAAGAACTCTTTATCTTCTACCTTCTCCCGAAGCCAGTGATATCTCCTCTGGATGTGCTTGCTATGTGTAGATAAATGCACGGAATGTCACTCGGCCACAACCGAGTAGTAAATCACTTCTATAAGAATCAAACACAGAAATGGGAAGTGGAGAATACAGAAGAAAATGACACAGGATGTTTATGTGGAAAACCCTAATAGGGAAAAACCACGGGAGCCCACAGACTCCTAACTATCACTATGAAGAGAAGGGGTATAATCAGAGACTCGGAGGCAACGACCTTGAGCTCTGTTTCTTCGCACAATGGCTGTTACAACAGAGTATCCCTCTGTATCTCTCTCTCTCCCTCTCACTCTATATATACAGTTACAACAATATGACAACAACACAACAACCACACAAAGTGATTGCCCTAAGTCATATTTATAGTTATATGAACTCAGGGCTATTTACAAATATAGCCTCAATGGGCTTATTCAAGATATATTTACAAATCTATCTTCTCTTCCGGTTCTCACTAGGTCCACCGATCCGGTTTCCGGATCTCTTCCGGTTCTCACCGGGTCCACCGATTTGGTTTCCGGATCTCTTCCGATTCTCAGCAGCTCTTCTTTATTCATCACCGGATCTCATCCGGAGAGACGGATTTCCCAACAATCTCCCCCTTCACTCTAGTATTAGATGTCTTGTAACTCTGGTCCGCCTCCAGCATGCGTCTAGCTTGTCAGGTGTCAGCACCTTGGTAAGCATATCCGACCCCTTCTCCTCTGTGTGGATCTTTGTCAGCACGAACTCTCGATCTTCAACTCGCTCCTTGATCCAGTGGTGCCTATGCTAGATGTGCTTCGTTCTGGAATGGTATGCCGTGTTCTTTGCAAGGTGGATGACACTTTGACTATCGCCGTAGAGCCGGTATTCCTCTTGCCGGATCCCTAGCTCTTTGATGAAGTCCTTCATCCATAATATTTCCTTGCCGGCTTCCACGGCTACCATGTACTCCGCCTCCGTGGTTGACAACGCAACCGTCTTTTGCAGCCTTGACTACCACGAAACGGCTCCCCCTGCATAGGTCATGACATATCTAGAAGTGGACCGGCTGGTGTCCACATCAGCCGATATATCCGAATCGGTAAAGCCTTCCATGAGGGGTTTACCGGAGCCGAATCAGAGGCACATACTCGAAGTGCCCTTCAAGTACCGGAGTATCCATTTTACCGCATTGCAGTGCTCTTTTTTGGGGTTGTTCATGAACTGACTCACCACTCCGACTGCGTATCCAATATCCGGTCGAGTACACACCATTGCGTACATCAAGCTCCCGACCGTAGAGGCATATGGAATCTTCATCATATCTGCCTTCTCTACCCTTGTCTTAGGGCTTTTCTTACCGGATAATCTGCAGTTTGCCGGGAGTGTCGATCCGACCGGTTTTGCTTCTAACATGTTAAACCGCTGAAGCATCTTTGTCAAATAGTTTTCCTATGACGGCCACAATTGCTTCTTTGACCGGTTCCGGATGATGTGCATCCCCAGTATCGGTCTTGACGGACCCAAGTCTTTCATTGAGAAGGTCTAGTTAAGGGCCTTCTTCAGCATTCGTATCTTGACTTGGTCTCGTCCGACAATCAACATGTTGTCCACGTATAGGAGCAATATCAGGAAATCTCCTCCATCAAATTTCTTAACAAACACGCAGTGATTGGCTTGCGTCTTGTGGTGCCCTTGGTCGGTCATGAAGGAGTCGAACTTCCGGTACCATTGCCGGGGAGCTTGCTTCAGTCCGTATAGGCTCTTCTTCAGCCGGCACACCAGGTGCTCTTTCCCTTTCTTCTTAAATCCTTCCTGTTGCTACATGTAGATTTCCTGTTCGAGGTCACTATGGAGGAATGCCATCTTCATGTCCCCTTGCTCTACCTCGAGGTCCATGCTTGTCGCTATGCCCAGTATCATCCGGATGGATGTCATCTTTACTACTGGGGCAAAGATCTCATCAAAGTCCACTCCTTTCTTCTGCTGGAAGCCCTTCACCACGATTCGGGCCTTATACCTTGGTGGATTTCCGACGTCTCTTGGTTTGAGCTTGTACACCCATTTGTTTCGGAGTGCCCTCTTTCCTTTTGACAACTCCACCAATTCGTATGTGTGGTTCTCATGCAGGGAATCCATCTCATCCTGCATGGCACTCAACCACTTGTGGTTGTGGGTGTCTCTCTTTGCTTCTTCAAAGCTTTCCAGCTCCCCCTCATTGGTTAGCAACACATGCTCTGCATCTGGAAATCTTTAGGGGGCTCTTCTCTCCCGGAGAGGATATCTCCGTCCTTGGTTTCTGACTGCCAGTTCCTCCGTCTTTTCTGAATCCGAATCCGATTCGGGATCTTGTCTGGTTCCGGTGTCTTCTTCTTCTTCGGTCGGTTCGGTTTCTTGTCCGAATCCGTCCGGTTCGTCGAGTGTCATCCGGTTAACGGCTAACATCCGGTTTTCAACCGGGTATAAACTTTTGTCCTCAAGATGGTTTTCAATGGATGATCCGGAGTTCGTTACCTTCTTCTTCGACTCCTAGTCGGCAATGGTCATGTCTTCCATGAAGACTATGTCCCGACTCCGGAACACCTGTCTATCGACCATATCCCACACCGGTACCCAAACTCATCATCACCGTATCCAAGGAATATGCATGGCCGGGACTTCGGATCTAGCTTTGCTCTCTTGTCCTTCGCCACATGCGCGTATGCAAGACACCCGAACACCTTCAGACGCCGGTAAGACACATCCTTACTGGTCCATACTTTCTACGGTGAGTCTCCTTCCAAGGGTACTAAGGGTGATTTGTTTATCAAATAGGTCGTTGACATCAGCGCCTTAGCCCAAAATGCCTTGGGTAGCTTGGCATGTGCGAACATGCTCCGGACTCTCTCCATTATGGTCCGGTTCATCCTTTCGGCCAACCCGTTTAGTTCCAGTGTCTTCGGCATGGTGAATTCGAGCTGGATTCCCTTCGATCGGAAGTACTCCTCGAATTGCCCCCGGTATTCTCCTCCGTTATTTGCTCGAACCGCCTTCAGCTTCCAGCCGGTTTCTCTTTCCATTCTCATGTGGAGTTCCTTGAAGAAGGATAACACTTGGTCCTTCATCTTCAATGGTGAGACCCACAGCTTCCGGCTATGGTCTTCTATAAATGTTATGAAGCACTGTGATCCAGCATGTGACTTCGTGTCAACTTGACACACATCGTTATGCACCAGCTCCAGTGGTACATTCTATCTGATCGGTGGTCTTGACCGGGAGGTACGGTTTTGCTTGCCGGCCAGACACTCAGTGTACTTCTCAAGTTGCATGTCCTTCACCGGAATGAGATTCTCTTCGGCAAGACTCTTCATCCCCTTCTCACTCATGTGACACAACTCACCGGCAGTGTCGGATGCTACGTTCACTTCTTCCCGGAATATCTGGGCATTCATCAAGTACAGTGTGTTGACCTTCCGGGCTCGAGCCACTATTAAGCTCCCTTTGCTGAACTTCATGACACCGTTCTAGATGCTACCTGTGTAGCCTTCATCATCTAGCCACCCGGTTGATATGATGTTCAGTCAAACCTCCGGAACGTGTCAGACATCCTTCAGCAGCAACTTGCATCCGGTTGATGTCGTCAACAGCACATCTCCTATGTCGATAATTCGGCATGTCCCTTCATTCCCCATCTGGACACAGCTGTGCTCACCGACTGTGTAGGATGAGAAGCATTACTGGTATGGGGTAAGGTGGAATGACGCTCTGGAATCGACAACCCACGTTGTCTCGTCGACGGCAAGGTTCAACTCACTCTCCTCGATGATGAGCATTAGTTCCTCTTCACTTGCCGCGATCACCATCGTTCCCTTCTGGTCCGGGCCTCGCCGATCCGAACCGTTTCGGTCCAGTGACTTCTTCGAATTAGTACTGTCGGTTCCCTTGTCCTTCCAGAAATGCTGACAGTTCTTATGGAAGTGCCCCGGCTTTCCGCAATAGAAGCAAGTGGGCCTCCCCCTTGACTTTGACCGTGTCCCCGACTCTTCCTGGTTTTGGGGACTCCGATTCCTTTGTCTTCCACGTTCCGATTTGGTAAGGAGGGCTTTGGTGTCAGATATTACCTCCTTGTCTTTCCGACGCGCCTCCTCATCTAGCAAGCTCGACTTGACCCTTGCTAGGGATAACTGTTTTCCTTCCGGCCCGGCGTTGCCCAACGTGACAACTAACGTCTCCCAGCTATCCGGGAGGGAACCGAGCAAGAGTAGAGCAAGTACCTCATCGACGAGAGGTACTTCCAATGAGGTTGCTTGGTGTATCAGCCCCTAGAAGGCATTCATGTGCTCCGCCATACTGGAGCTGTCTTGGTACCGGAGCCTCACTAGCTTCCGAAATACCGAAACCCGATTGACGACATTCTTGTTCTAGAACATGATGTTGATCTTCTCCTAGAGTTCATGAGCCTTGCTCACTTCATTGAAGTTGTTGTACAAGCTCATTTCGATGAAGCATCGTATGTATGTCATCGTCTTCATGTGCATCACCTCCCACACCGTGGTGTCGATCTTATCCGATCTCTTGTCCCCGAACTGAACCGACAACCAAAGATCTTTGACCACCAACATGTCCCTCATCTTCGACTTCCACATTGAGTAGTTGGAGCCGGTGAGCTTGAACATGCCGTCATAAGATTCTTCCATTTTCTGTGTTGTTCACTCTGATACCAGTTTGTAGAGAAATGCATGGAATGGTGCTCGGCCACAACAAAGTAGTAAATCACATCTATAAGAATAAAACACAGAAATCGGAAGTGGAGAATACAGAAGAAAATGACACAGGATGTTTACGTGGAAAACCCTAATAGGGAAAAACCACAGGAGACCACAGATTCCTAACTATCACTAGGAAGAGAAGGGGTACAATGAGAGACTCAGAGACAATGACCTCAAGCTCTATTTCTTCACATAGTGGTGGCTACAACAAAGTATCCCTCTGTATCTCTCTCTCTCCCTCTCACTCTATATATACATATACAACAATATGACAACAACACAACAACCACACAAAGTGATTGCCCTAAGTCATATTTATAGTTATATGAACTTAGGGCTATTTACAAATATAGCCTCAATGGGCTTATTCAAGACATATTTACAAATCTATCTTCTCTTCTGGTTCTCACCGGGTCAACCGATCTGGTTTCCGGATCTTTTCCGGTTCTCAGCGGCTCTTCTTTATTCATCATCGGATCCCATCCGGAGAGACCGATTTCCCAACACTTCGGGAGTGGTAGGCCGCATTCTTCACAAGGTGGATGGCACTCTGAATGTGGCAGTGGAGCCGGAATTCCTCTTACCAGATCCCTAGCTCTCCGATGAAGTCCTTCTTTGCCAACTTCTACAGCCTCCATGTACTCCGCTTCCGTTGTTGACAATGCAACAAACTTCTACAGCCTTGACTGCCATGATATGGCTCCCCCTACATATGTCATGACATATCCGTATGTAGACCGTCTGGTATCCGCATCAACAGACATATCCGAATCCGTGAAGCCTTCGAAAAGGGGTTTACTAGAGCCAAATCGGAGGCACATACTTGAGGTGCCTTAGAAGTACTGGAGTATCCACGTGACCACAGTCCAGTGTTCTCTTCATGGATTGCTCATGAAGCGGCTGACCACTCTGACAACATATCCGATATTCAACCAGGTACAAACCATTGCGTACATCAGACTTCTGCCGGCAGAGGCATATGGTACCTTCATCATCTCCAACTTTTCTATCTTTGTTTTTGAGCTTTGTTTCTCGGATAACTTGCAGTTTGCCGGAAGTGTCGACCCGGCCTGCTTCATCCAACATGTTGAATCTCTGAAGCACCTTTGTCACATACTTTTCCTGTGATAGCCACAACTGCTTCTTCGACCAATCCTGAATTATGTGCATCCCCAAAATTTGTCTTGCCATACCCATATCTTTCATTGTGAATGACTGGCTCAAAGCCTTCTTCAGCATTCCGATTTTCATATGGTCTCGTCCGACAATCAGCATGTCGTCCACGTATAACTGTAGTATCAGGAAGTCTCCTTGGTCGAATTTCTTCACAAATACGTAGTGGTCGGCCTGCGTCTTTTGGTATCCTTGGTAAGTCATGAAGGAGTCGAACTTCTGGTACAATTGTTGGGGAGCTTGCTTCAGTCTATATAAGCTCTTCTTCAACCAGCACATGAGGTGCTCCTTCCCTTTCTTGACAAATCCCTCTGGTTGTTGCATGTAGATCTCTTCTTCGAGGTCACCGTGTAGGAATGCCGTCTTGGCATCTAGTTGCTCTACCTTGAGGTTCATGCTCGCCATGATGCTCAACACCGTCCGGATGGATGTCATCTTGACTACCGAATCGAAGATCTCGTTGAAATCCACTCCTTTCTTCTATTGAAACCCCTTCACCACAATCCAGGTTTTGTATCTCGGTGAATTTCCAGCGTCTCCCAGTTTTAGCTTGTACACCCATTTGTTCCGGAGTGCTCTTTTTCCTTTTGATAGCTCTGTCAATTCATATGTGTGGTTCTCATGCAGGGAATCCATCTCATCCTGCATGACACTTAACCACTTGCAGTTGTGGGTGTCTCTCTTTGCTTCTTCTAAGCTTTTCGGCTCCCCCTCGTCGGTTAATAAGAGATGCTCTGCATCTAGAAATATCTGGGGTGGCCTTCTCTCTCTTAGAGGGTACCTCAATCCTTGGTTTCTTACCACTGGTTCCTATGTCTTTTCTTCATCCGAATCCGATTCGGGGACTTGTCTGGTTTTGGTATCCAATTCTTCTTCTTCGGTCGGTTTGGTGTCTTGTACGACTCCGGTCAGTTCTTCGAGTGTCATCCGGCTTCCGGCCGGATGGGTCCTTGTATCTTCCGACCAATCTCTGTCGGTCGACCTGGAGTTCATTGTCTTTTTCTCTGACTCCCAATCGGCAATGGTCTTGTCTTCCATGAAGTCAATGTCTCGACTCCGGAAAACTTTCTTGTCGATCAAGTCCCACACTCAATAGCCGAACTCATCATCACTGTATCCAAGGAATATGCATGCTCGGGACTTCAGATCCAACTTTGCTCTGTTATCCTTTGGAACATCCATGTAGGCATGGCAACTAAACACCTTCAGATGCCGGTATGACATGTCTTTACCGGTCCATACACTTTGTGGTGCGTCTCCATCCAAGGGTAGTGAGGGTGATCCATTTATCACGCACATCACTGCCGTAGTCACCTGAACCCAAAACATCTTGGACAATTTAGCATGTGCCAACATGCTTCCGACTCTCTCCATCACAATCCGATTCATCCTTTTGGCCAATCCATTGAGCTTCGGTGTCTTCGGCACGGTGAATTCGAGCCGGATTCCCTTCGATCGGTGGTACTCCTTGAACTGCCCCCGATATTCGCCTTCGTTGTTTGCTGGAACCGCCTTCAGCTTCCGGCTGGTTTCCCTTTCCACCCTCGTGTGGAATTCCTTGAAGACAGATAATACATGGTCCTATCACAAACATGAAAACAACTATGTCAAGATTCAAACTCTTGACCTGTTGTATTATAGTCAAGTGTTATATTGTAACCAACACTTTCAAGTACATGGTCGTGTTATCTACATTTTCGTAGATTATCTATTCACGTTTTGGAGTAATTAGAAAGTTCTAGAACTAGAAGGTTCTAGAGGGTTATAGAATATTCTCCAAAATATTCTCTAGAATATTCTAATGCATGTACTTCAACTCATAGTATAAATACTTGTAACCTCCTTGGTCCCTTTCAAGGAACTCAACACCAGTCATTGACACATCAATCTAGTATTCACGTTTTGCCTCATCTTTGTCTCCTTGATCATTATTTCTGTCTTCATGCCGTCATGTCACTCACAACATCTAGAGTTCCTAGCCTCATCACATCTAAGCTCCAAATTCATCTGTCGCTCGTAGCCCCATCATCTGGCTCCGTCCTAGTCCGCGCTTCATGTGTCCGTGACAGTTTGAATCCCTTCCAACTTGAAGCACCACCCGTCTTTGTCATCGATTTTGCTTCTAGAGTTACCATCATCATTGTCCTTGCTTCTGGAGTTACCATCATCAACATCCTTGTCTTTGACGTCATTTTCAAAACCTCTTCGCCGAACCATCACCGTCATCAACACTACTTGTCTTCATTTTTAGGTATCATTTTGCATCATGGTTTTGGTGAGGAGTGCTTTTGATAGCTCACCTTCCTAGGTGGGGGTCACAACTGCTCACTTTCCTGGTGGGATCAGATCATTGATCGCTTACACTGCATTTTCATTATAGTTCAAGTCTCATGCCACTTTCTGTTGGCGAGGACCGATTTCGATCGCTCACCTTCTAGTTTCGGTGGGCATCAAAACCACTCCCTTTCCTAGTCGGGATCGCATGGGTTTCTCGCTACCGCTACCGTTTGTGCCGTGTTTCCGGTCAACCTCGACTATTTACCCTCTTATAATAGAAGAAGTCGAGTTGACTGCTTCACTTGCACTCCTTCACCCTGTTACCGGATGGCAAGAAGGCTTAAGGAGGTCCAAACCAGAGTGTGAAAAGGAAAGAGTTTATTCGGGAACTATTGTAATTAGTAGTATTAAAATATATAGTAATATATGAGAAGATGTGGACGGACGGACCGGAATCGGTATGCCGATTCGGATCCGGACCGATCCCGAAAAGGTGCCGGTTGGCACCGTTTTGTATTTCGCACTGGAGACCTATATAAAGGCCCGGTTACAATGTTCTTTGTAAGTGGACTTCTAGTTTCAGTTAAATAAATGTTACCATTTTTCCAATACACCAAGTCTCGATTTTCCATGTCTTTATATTCCGCACAATCACGTAATCGATGTTCGAGGCTATCACACCACATGCATCGAGGTCGAAATGGTTCCCTTGACCTCGAAGTTTGACCATTCTCAAGCTTTGCCACTTTAATTGTTAGATCTTTCATGCTTTGAACTAAATCATCAAGCAAAGACTCACTCTTAGTTTCGATCATTTCTCGTGGTTGATGGACCATTTCGTGTGATGGTTCTCGACCAAGTCTTTGAACTTTGATGTTTTGCTCAAGCCAATTTGTGATTCCCACATGTGGTATTTGTAGCATTGCACCATTCCTTTGTATTCTTTTCATAAATTTATTACAAGCATTTGTTACCTCATTCCAATTTGCAATTATACCATCCTCAGTATTTGGTACTTCAAGCATGAATTCCAATTCTTTTCTATATCTCTTGTCAACTGCCTGCAAAAATAAAGCAACCTTTTGCCAAGACAAATAATTTCTTTCTTCTGGCTTTAGGTGTCCATACATCCTATCAAACTCTTTTTCTGTGTCAGACACAGATAACCCTTTATCTTCTTTTAAGATCCATTCATGAAATGAACGCATAGTAACTCGAGAGAAATCCTCACGAGCATATTCAGACACAAGTGCTTCTTTGAATGCATTCCAATCCAAACTATGCAATGCTTGTATTTCATGAATTCTATCTCTTAATTCCATGTCCACTAATTTATAAAAGTTTGCTATCATATTGACATCATTTATACCAAACATTTCCATTTCATCATAATATATATTCACATACTTCGAAATATTTGTGCCATCAAACATACCAATCTTCTCTCGGACTTCTCGTAAGGCATGAAATAATCGATCTTGATTCAACTTTTCAATAAACAACATTACCGGATCCATTGTACTCGTACTTGCCATGTTGATTTTGATCTTTACTTTAGATGTCTCTTCTACTTCCCCGTTTCACGTCGGGTTCACCAAATTGTGTTGTGACGTGGCTCGCCTAGAAGCGTAGCGTTGCGTAGACAAAAGATATTGTGAAAGTGAGGAAGGAATCACTGGGATTATGGACGAAAGAGACGAAAGAGTAGAGATAGATAAATAGTGATCAACAAGATATGACAAGATAGGATATAGAATGATATTTGAAGCAATAAAAGAGATTTATAATTATTTGATGAAAGAGTTACAAAAGTGGTTGTACACGTCGTTGAACCTCCGAACTTTGTCTTGCAAGGTAATCGCTCTTCTCTTTCTTGATCGTAGAACACTACAATCTTCACTTCAATATTTTGATGAAGGTAAGGCTCGAACCGCCTCCCTCTTGTTGAGAGTTGAACACCACGATCGCCAGGCTAGAGCTCCACCTTTATCTTGAACTTCTTCCTTTCTTTCTCTATTTTATGGTATTTCTTATGTAATATATATTTGATTGATATCTCATACATATCTCCCTTTGATCTTCTCTTTCACCATTTAAATAGGTGCCCCCATGCATATGATGCATTGGAGGGTACAAGTCATGCATGTAGTGCATGAAATGCATGTGATGCATGATCACCATTTGGCGTTCATGCATTACATGTGATGCATGATAAACATCTCGCTCATTTTGAGCTTTTATGTATGAAACAATATATGCAATAAGAATAAACATGAAAATATAATCATAAATAGAAAGGGCCTAGCCTAATGGTAGGTGTGTTGACTTTGATGTATGAGGTTGTCGGTTCGAGTCTCAACATACAACTTTATTTTTATATCATGAAGCAAATCCTTTATGTAATATAAAGTATATATAAAGTATGCTTTATTTTATGTATATTACTAGTATAGAGTAAATGGTAAGATTTGAGAGTCATAGGGTGGGGTTATTGGTTCAAGTCCTCTCTTATTCGTGTAATATAATATATTTATCTATATATATATATATATATTTTTACATATATATAATATTATCATATGTGTTGTTAATATTATCTTTATATATAAAACATGATCAAATGTTATTTTAGTTACGTATTTATCTTATTGTAGACTTTTAATGTGAAGCTTTCGTAGAAAATAAATCACGAATGGGAGCTGAACGGATCCAATGCATCCTCCGGTCATGGCTCACTAAGACCAAAAGCTTGATTGACGACAACTCTGTGCGTTGGTGGCAGAATTGGGCGCAAAATACGGCGGAACTCCAATTGCTCAGGGCGGACGTAGAAAACCGGCGGAAGGAGGGTGATGACTGTTATACGCTGACATCAGAGGACTTCACCGCCATAAGGGATGAGCTGGCCAAAGATTTCACAGCCCTGGCGGATGAACAATTGGTACAGGTCCAGCAGCTCGTAGCTCAACTGGACGACGATCGGCTGGAGGGTCAAATCCAGTTTGAGAGCTATGAGCGGTCCCGGTGTCGGGAAGAAAAAGCGAGAAAGGCGGCAACGGTCAACCGTAGTGATGAGGAACTGTCGCTGGTACTAGGACCAGGCGGGGACCAGGCCGGGGTCAATCAGCCAGAGACAACTCTGACGGATGAACATGTCAGAACCAAGGATAAAAGATAGAGTGATGGAAGAAGGATAGAGAAGAATGGATGTATAAGATAGACAAAGAAAGAGAATGGATACAAGATATGTAATGAGAGCTAAAGACTGGTGTTGATTTGATTTGACTTGAGAATACATGTATGCGCTTATTTATAGGTTCCTATAGAATAGCTTAGAGATTTCTAGAATGTTCTAGACCTAGAATGCTCTAGGACATTCTAGAACATTCTAGAATAATCTAGAGTTTTTACAATAATCAATGTAATACAAGAAGTAGCTTTTATTGTTTCATATAACAATAAGCTATCTTAATGGTTGAGGTTTTCAAGTATGAATTACAAGGTTCGAGGTTCAAGTCCGGGTGACGCCATAATGGTCATGTGTTCATGACACTATCCCTCCTTCGAGAACGCCGAGTGGAAGTCAGCGTTAACATTGTTGGGCCAGGTTTGTTTGGATAGTGACGATGGAAGTCGTTGACCAGAGCTTCAACATTACAAACGTTATCGATGGGTTCCCAAGTGCGATCACTCGAAGGATAACCAAGCCAATCAACTAGATAATAATTAGAATCGAGAATAGCAGCTACCTCGTATTCGGGGCCGTCCACAAGTTGTACAGAAGGCGGTGGTGGCACGACACGATCAGGAATTAAAGAGGTGTGGCAAGGTTCCAAAAGAGAGCTATGAAAGACAGGGGGAAGCCGCATATGTGCAGGAAGGTTAAGACGAAATGTTGCATCATTAATCTGCGCCGTGATGACAAAAGGACCTAAGCGTTGATAGTCAAGCTTAGCACACGGTCGGGTAGTCTTGATGTGACGACGAAGCAACCATACACGGTCACCAACCTTAAACAGAGACTTAAGACGATGTCGATCGGCATTGGTCTTATGGTGTGCTTGCGCTTTCTGAAGATGTGACGATAACTCGAACTGGATTTGTTGTAGCAGGTGGAGGTGATGCGCTGCACTAGGGTTTCGTGACACCTCCGGAAGATCCAGTATACACCATCGAGGGTGGTTGCCGGTGTAGGCAAAGAAAGGTGTAACTTTGGTAGAAGAGTGGACCGTGTTGTTGTATGCAAACTCAGCAAGATGTAAAATTTTACTCCAATCATCTTGTTTATAACTAATGAAACATCGAAGATATTGCTCGAGCGTCTGATTTGTGCGCTCTGTTTGTCCGTCAGTTTGTGGATGATAAGCCGAAGAGAGTTTGCAAGAGATTTTGAGGCCTGCCCATAGGTGCTTCCAAAAGTGTGAGATAAATTGAGGACCTCGATTGCTAATAATATCATTCGGGAGACCATGATGGCGAAACACTTCACGCATAATGAGATCTGCAGTTTCTTCACTATTGATGGTCTTTACACATGGTACAAAATGTGCCATCTTGGTGAACCGATCCACTACTGTTAAAATAGTATCAAAGCCTTTGGAAGGTGGCAGATCCGTAATGAAATCCATAGAAATAGACTGCCATGGCTTGTTGGGAGGGGGTAATGGTTGTAGTAAGCCATAAGGGTGATGCCGGGGTATTTTGGCGCGACAGCAGGTGTCACAAGTGCGAACATAATCTTCGACAAATTTTTGCAAGTGAGGCCACCAAAACGAACGTTTCACTAGCTCAATGGTCTTGGAAATACCAAAATGTCCAGCCATGGGGGCATCATGACAATGTTCCAACACTTGAAGTCGGGGTGATCCGTCGGGGACGTAAAGGAGATTCTTGTAGAAGAGTAAACCATCTTGCCACTTGAAGTCCTGATAATGTTGAGATGACCCTGGCAATGTGGAGCAAGATGGACGACTTGAACCACAGTGGGCTAAGACATCCTTAGCAAAATCATCCGAATGAAGTTGTTGCCGAATAGTGTCAAGAAGGGTAGAATCAAGTGGTGTGGCATAAATTGTTGTTACTTGTAGCTTTGATGGCCCGAGGAGAGTTTGCTTTTGATTGTCAAAGGCCGGATCTCCAGGTCGAAGTGCTAGATACGAACGCCGAGACAGAGCATCTGCTTTCCCTTGTTGTTTTCCGGGGCGAAAAATGATCTTGAAATCGAAACGCGTTAGAAATTGGGCCCACCGAGCTTGTCGTCTATTTAATACTCGAGCTGCTTGAAAATATGTGAGATTTTTGTGATCACTATAAATGATAATCTGATGAGGTGATCCTTCTAGAAAATGACGCCATTGCTCAAATGAGTCGACCACAACTAGTAACTCCTTGTCATGCACCTCATAGTTTATCTCCGAAACAGTAAACTTTCTCGAGTGAAACGCGACTGGATGTATCTGCCCGTCCTCGCCTGGTTGCGATAGGATACTCCCCAATGCAAAGTCTGATGCATCCGCCTCAATAGTAAATGGCTTTTCAGGATCAATATGTGCTAGGATGGGTGCTGATGTGAATGCCTCTTTTAGCTGCGTAAAAAAGCCTTGTCCGCTTCGATACTCCAAAAAAATGCTTGATTTTTCTTGGTGAGTTGAGTAAGGGGCAACACAATGCTTGAATAATTATGTATGAATTTGCGATAGAAGTTCGCAAATCCGAGGAAACACTGGACATCCCGAACTGAGCATGGGGGTTTCCATTCCAATATTGTTTGTACTTTTGCCGGGTCCATGAAAACACCCTGGGATGAAATAGTGTATCCCAAAAATTCGACTTGTTTGCAATCAAAACTGCATTTCTCAAGTTTGGCGTAAAGACCATACTTCCTTAGGCGTTCAAGTACTTGCCGCACATGTATATCATGCTCCCCCTGTGTTTTAGAGTAAATCAATAGATCATCTAGGTAGATGATTAGAAAAATATCCAAGAAATCCCGGAAGATGTCATTTGCCATATGTTGGAATACGGCAGGTGCATTTGTGAGCCCGAATGGCATGACTGTATACTCGAAATGACCATACCGAGTACGAAATGCTGTTTTCCACTCATCTCTCGGCCGAATTCGAACAAGATTATATGCACCCCTGAGATCAATTTTGGTAAAATGCTTTGCCCCACCAATGCGTTCTAAGAGATTGGAGATTAAAGGTAAAGCATACCTATTCCTTATGGTGACTTTATTTAAGCCTCGATAGTCCACGACCAAACGAAGGGAGCCGTCCTTTTTCTTCACAAAAAAGATAGGAGCACCAGCTGGAGACTTTGAATGTCGAATAAACCCATGTGCAAGATTTTCCTCGATGTATTCTCGAAGAACCTCAAGCTCAGTGGGTGATAAATTGTAAATCGGACCCCACGGAGGCTCTTTTCCTGGTTGGAGATCAATAGGACAGTCGTACGGCCGATGCTTTGGAGGAACACTAGCTTTGACTATGTCGAAAACATCAGCATAGTCTTGATATTTTTTGGGAATTTGGATGTCTGAATTCCCTTGAGTGACACTAGAAGGTGTCACTGATACTTTTATCCTTGGTTCTGATAGTTTGATTCGAATTGATTTGAGAATACATGTATGTGCTTATTTATAGGTTCCTATAGAATAGCTTAGAGATTTCTAGAATGTTCTAGAATGTTCTAGACCTAGAATGCTCTAGGACATTCTAGAACATTCTAGAATAATCTAGAGTTTTTACAATAATCAATGTAATACAAGAAGTAGCTTTTATTGTTTCATATAACAATAAGCTATCTTAATGGTTGAGGTTTTCAAGTATGAATTACAAGGTTCGAGGTTCAAGTCCAGGTGACGCCATAATGGTCATGTGTTCATGACAGAACCAACGAAGGAAACGCCGGTGCTAGAGCAACAAACGGAGCCACAACCCCAAATGGAGAAGGCACAAACGGAGCAGCCACAGCCACAAACGGAACAACAGCAACAACAGATTCCCAACGAGCCATTGGAAATATTGGAGCAAAGCATTCTGGACATTTTGGACGAAGCGTAAAAGGGCCGGATAATGGGTTCGACGTACAAGGTATTGTCCCACGGGCGTGCCATGTGTTACCGGCTGGCAAGAAGGCTTAAGGAGGTCCAAACTAGAGTGTGAAAAGGAAGAGTTTATTCGGGAAATGTTGTAATTAGTAGTATTAAAATATATAGTAATATATGAGAAGATGTGGACAGACGGACTAGAATCGGTATGCCGATCCGGATCCGGACCGATCCCGAAAAGGTGCCGGTTGGCACCGTTTTGTATTTCGCACCGGAGACCTATATAAAGGCCCGGTTACAATGTAATCGCGAGCGGATAATTAATAGAGCTTATTGTCTTAATCTGCTAGTGTTGATTACCGTTCTGTATTCATTGTTATATCTTACGCGTGTTAATTACGGATTGCTAAGTAACCAATGAAAGTCTAATTAAACGTTGTGTCGTAAGTCATCCTACCGTAACACCCTTTGGTGAAGTGTCTTAAGTGGACACCCTGTGTTAGGCTATTGTCCAGCCCTAGGATTAACACAGTTTTTGGCGACCACGATTCCTGCACAATCGCAGTGAACAACGGCAGGAATGGATGACTAGGCCAACAGACGACCCGGTTACGGAGAGAGCATGAAGACTTGCTGAACGGAGAAGGCAGCGAGAGGTTTTCCAGCAAGCAGCGGAAGAAATCCGAACGGATCGATCATTTTCCAAAGTGATCCGGAAAGTGGCGGAGGAGTCGCTCCGTCTGGAACAAAACGCCTACCCGGACGAAGGAAGCAGCTTAAGCAGTCTCCGGGAAGCGGAATCCCTTCTCCATCCTTTGGCCGAAAGAGACAGCGAATCCGAAGCATTTTCAGTGCTGGAATCGGATTCGGAAGGGGGTTACAACGCGCACACGAACTATCGCAGCAGTAACGACACCCCAGGAGGACCGGAGGACGAGGAGTCGGATACAGTACCGACACTGGAACCAGAGTTGGTAGACTGGGAACCTCTGACAGTAGACGTGGAGCAACCTCCGGAGAGGGAAGAAGACAAAGAAAGTCCTCTGGCACCGGAAGTCGAGCCGACAACACCAAGGGAAGACCGGCAAAGAACTCTGACGCCGGTGGAACTGAAGGAAAGACCACCGACACCGTCAGCCCGCGTACCGATACCGGACGACGACATGTCATTCCAGTACTCCAAGTATAGGGATGACCCGGACGTGGAGGCTCATGTTCACGCGTTTCAGCAAACGTGGGAGGTGAATCATGTGTCACAACGGTTAACCGCGGCCGAAGAGGAACGATCTAAGATAGCTGAATTCGGCGTGACATTGGAAGGACCGGCCGCCAAATGGCACCGGACACAGGACCCCAGCACCATCACCACCTTTGCGGACTTGAAAGACAAATTCTTGCACTTTGTTGAGCGGCAAGCTCAACCGGAGCCGGATCGGCTGAATAAGCCTAAGCCGGTAAGCAAGATGAATCGGTATGCCGGTGAGCAACCGAGTCAGTAAGCAGTAAGGACCGGTGAGCTGGGGAGCCGGTATGCCGGATCCAATCCATAACCGGAAGCCTAGTATAGGTTAGACTACTAGGCAGTTATAGTCTCGTAGTTAGTGTCAGATGCTCGTGTGAGCATTGAAGTACATCGTACTTCTAACAGTCCCGTGTGGACTTGTATAAATAGCGCTGATGAGCACGTTGTAGATATAGAGCACAGAGTATTCATACAATTTTGAAGAATAGTGTGTCCTGCTCTCTCTCTCTCTCTCTTTCTCTTTGTGTATTGTTCTTTCTAATGCTTCCGCAAGCAATCTGTAACATGGTATCAGAGCGCGTGGGTTGAGAACCTCTGCTGCAGACATCTACGCTTGTGAAGGAAACCCTAATAGATCGGAAAACATACACAAAAGGAGAAATGGACAGAGGTATGGCTACGTCGCTCCCGGTGGAGAAGCTCGACAGAACCAACTACGCATCTTGGTCATACAAGATGCACTAGTACCTGCTTGGGCATGGCTACTGGAGTTATGTCGATGGAGTGAACGACTCAGCACCGGAGACGACACACAAGGACTTCCCAGTGTGGGAACAGGCGGCAAGCAGGGTGATGTACTGCTTCGCGTCCAGTGTCGGTGACCAACTGCTCAGCCATATCCGTGACGCCAAGACACCGAAGGATGCTTGGGGAAACTTGAAAAAGTTCTTCGCCGCAAGCACCACTGCTCGGAAGCTGCAACTCAGACAGGAGTTGAGCAATGTTCGACAGAAGAACATGTCGGTGGCAGATTACACAGACCGGATCAAAGGGATTTGTGACTCGCTTGCCTCTATTAACATCACCGTAGAGGAAGACGAGATGGTGCAGGTTTGTCTTGGAGGCCTGGCGTCCAAGTTCGGAGCTTTCCGGACTGCGGTTTGTACAAGGGAGAATACGCCCTCATTTTTCGACTTACAGTCGATGCTCCTTGTAGAGGAGAACCATGCTGGTGCATCTACCATTGCATCCCCAGACAGCCGGATGCTGTACACGGGAGCAGATCGGTCCCGCGGGCGTGGTGGATGAGGCAGGTCGGCACGCAATGGAGGCGGCCGACAAGAGCAGGAACGAAGGCACAGTGAGCGTGCCGACAGCAGTTCTGGGACTTCCACAAGCAAGGGGAGTCAAGGTGGTGTTGGAGGCCGGCAAGACAAATCCGCTACAAAATGTTGGTACTGTGGCAAAAAGGGCCATAGGGAAAGCGAGTGCTAGAGAAAGCGTGCCGATTTGGACAAATCCGGATCCGGCAAGACCGGTAAGGAAGGCCAGCAAAGCTCGCACTATGCAAACGGATCGGGAGGATCCAAGAACGGTAAGGGGCCAGCCTTGATGATGAAGCACAAGGCAAACTCAATGAAGAAGACCACTTCCAAATTAGAGGAAGTGTGGTACGTTGACTCCGCGCATCGAACCACATGACGAGCCACGAGGAGTGGTTCTCCTTTTTGGTGAAGCCGGATCAACCGGGAGTTGTCGAAACCGGAGACGACACTCCCCACCCGATCGTGCACGTCGGAGAAGTTCCTTTGAGCCACGTTGGACAGAGGGGGAAGCTGATGAATGTATTATATGTTCCGACAATCACGAAGAACCTGGTGTCGGTTGGACAGATCGTCGACCAGGGGATGCAGGTGCGGTTTACGCACCTCGGGTGCTTCATTGAGGATGAGGGCGAAGTTATTGCGCAAGGGCGCAGAGATGGGAGGATGTTTATACTCAACACCAATGACGTCGGCACCGCACTATTCGCCAAAGGACAGAAGGTCGAGTCGGATATCGACCTGTGGCACAAGCGGATCGGCCACGTCAACTACCGGAGGCTTCAAGACCTGCAAATGGAACAAGTCATTTTCGGTTTGCTGAAGTTTAGCGGCTGGAGAGCCCAGATTTGTGAAGCCTGCCAACTCGGGAAGCAACACCGGCTTCCATTCCCCACCGAAAGAAATCGAAGCCATAACAAGCTTGATCTTATCCATTCGGATGTGTGGGGACCAGCACAAAATGTTAGCATTGGCGGGAGTCGATATTTCGTCTCCTTCATCGACGACTACACGTGGCATACGTGGATCTACCTCATTGAGCGGAAGAGCGAAGTCTTCGATTGTTTCCGGAGCCTCCAGAAGATGGTGGAACGGGAATCGGAGAGGAAGATCAAATGCCTACGGTCGGATGGCGGAAAAGGGTACTTTTCTGGCCAATTCAACAACTATCTGCAACAAAATGGAATTCGGCGAGAATTCAACTGCAGATACACACCGCAACAGAACGGTGTGGCCGAAAGGAAGAATCGGTTGCTGATTGACGCGGCTAGGGCAATGCTGGAGGAAAAGAGCATGCCCAAGTTCTACTGGGCGGAGGCGGTCCAAACGGCCGTTTACATCCAGAACCGAATCGAGGACAAGGTGTCACCTCCAGATATTCGGCAACATAGCCTATGTACATGTGCCGGATGAGAAGCGGAGAAAGCTGGATGCAAAATCGGAAAAATGAATCCTAGTTAGCTATGCTCAAGAGCAAAAGGGGTATAAGTGTTATAACCCCCGGACGAAGCAGGTCCGAGTCAGCTCAGATGTCGAGTTTGATGAATCGGCATCGTGGTATTCCTTACCGATTCCGACTTCCGATCCCGACCCAATGTCGGAGGATGGGGCTAGTGAGCCCGAACCGGCCTAGGTAGAGAAAGATGAAGCCGGGACTCAAGATGAGAGTCCGGAATCGTTCTGGTTAAGTGAACCGAATGAGAGACTTGGATCAGTCCAACTAGTTGGATGATGAGACGGCGAGTAGTGGAGACTCTATCGTGGTCTCCCTGCGCAAGGAAATGAGGAGACGGTTCACACGCAAAGAGAAAGGGAAGCAGAAGATGCCGGAATTTGAGACCGGCAATGATGAGTCGGATCGGTGCGTATCTGACTTCGGCAAGGACATAGGTAGATCTTCGGGAACGAAGACCGAACCGGCCAAGAAGGGTCTCATACCGGGTAACGATGAGTTACGCCGGTCCACCCGCTAGAAGGATCCCGTTAAACGGTACGGGTATAAGGAGTACATGGCGCATCATTATGCGTACATGACCAAGGTCGCAGAAGTGCGTGAGCTGGAGAGCTACGCAGAAGCGGCAAAGGACGCAAATTGGTGTGCTGCTATGGAGGAAGAAATGCGGGCACTGGATGCCAACGGAACTTGGGACCTGCTTGACCCTCCCCGTCAGTGTAAACCGATCGGATGCAAGTGGATGTACAAGGTAAAGTACAATGCCGATGGTACAGTTAACCGGTACAAGGCCCGGTTAGTGGCGAAGGGATATGCGCAGACCCACGGAACGACTACGACGAGACCTTCGCTCTTGTAGCGAAGATGACGATGGTTCATGTGGTACTGGCGGTTGCTGCAGCAAGGGGGTGGCATCTTCATTAGATGGATGTGAAGAATGCCTTCCTTCAAGGAGATCTTGAAGAAGAAGTCTTTATGACTCAACCCCCCAGATTTTAGTCGGAGGTGAATAAGTCGGCGGTATGCCAGCTGAGGAAGTCGTTGTACGGCTTGAAGCAAGCCCCCCGTGCTTGGAATGCTAAGATCACACACCAGTTGCGAAAGATGGGGTTTGTTTCCTCCAAGTCGGACTCTTCCCTGTTCATCCATCAAGGCTCAAACAGTCCGGTATGTATCTTACTCTATGTTGATGATTTAGTCATCACCGGCCCAGGTCTTCCGGAAATCAACCGCGTCAAGTCCTAGTTGTCGGACACATTCGATATGAAGGACTTGGGGGACCTTCATTATTTTTTGGGGATCGAGGTGATCCGCACCCTCGACGGTATATTGCTTTCTCAACGCCATTATGTGTTGAATATAATATACAAGTTCGGCATGACGGAATGCCGACCTATCTCCACACCCCTGGACCGGAATCAGAAGATCCGTCCCAACTCCGAACCAGCCTGCGATGAGAAACGGTTCCGACAAATAGTTAGAAGCCTGATCTACTTGACCATCACCCGACCCGACATTAGCTATCCGGTCGAAGTGGTAAGCCAATTCATGCAGAAGCCGACCGTGGAGCACCTTGAGTGCGCGCAACGAATACTGAGGTATGTAAGCGGCACTAAGGACCGGGGGCTCTTATACCGGCAAGGTATAACCGAAGAGCTTGTCGGCTACACGGATGCCGCCTGGGCTGGCGATGCAATGGATTGTCACTCAACTTCCGGCTTTATGTTTTCTCTTGGGAGCACGGCTGTTGCGTGAGCAGCAAAAAGCAGCCAACAGTGGCTCTATCCAGCACTGAGGCTGAATACCGGGGCGCGACTGTTGCCACCTGCGAAACCATTTGGCTTCGGCGACTACTGCAAGAACTGCGGATCGAGGTACCGACCCCGATCCTGATCTACTACGATAACCTCAGCAGCATGCAGATCGCCAAGAACCCTGTGTTCCATGCTCGCACAAAGCACATAGAAGTGCATTATCACTTCGTGCGTGAGCGGGTCCTGAGCGGTGAAGTTGAACTCCGGTATGTTCACACGGATCGGCAAGTTTCCGACATCTTCACCAAGCCGCTCGGGTCAGACAAGTTGCAGCACTTTACCGAAATGCTTGGTATTCAGCATCTCAACGTGCCGCACTTGATGGGGAGACGCAAGGGCAATGACACTACCGAAACGACAATGACACTTGAGGCAAAAAAAAACTGTTGGACCTGTAGGTAAGAGAAGAACTGGTAGAGGTGGAGACAAGAAGAAAAATGAAGCCGAGTCGATGAAGGAAGTCGGCACATCCGAACAGGTCGGAGTGAGCGGCTGTGAAGAAGAAGTGTACACTCAGGAAGAGAAGTGCATGCTATGCGAAGGTCATCACGATCGTAATGGCCATGATGCGGAGTCGAATGAAGAATTCGACTTCGGTGAACCGGCTGAAGAAGCCAAGGGAAGCACGGAGAAGGCCAAGACCTGGACGTGGTCCGATGTGGTGAGAGGCCTGAAACCGAAAATCGAATTGGAGGATACCGAGTCGGACAAGAGCTGGAATGAGTCGGAGACAACCGATACGGATCAACAGACAGATCCAGATGAGTTGGATCAACGAGAGGCCAAGGAGACACGGACGCAGTGGAAGTCAATGCCATCGCGGGGGAACCGACGGATCGGCAAGCGCCAGAGTCATAGTAGCGAAGGAGCTGAGATGGGCCTATTGAGTAGACATGCCGAAGGTCGAGGCGCGCAGAACCAAAGGGGTCGCGGCAAACGGGACCGGACCCGACAAGGAGCGCGAGCAAGGCGAAGCGACGCCAAGAGAAGTCGGTTGGAAGAATCGGCTGCCACAGAGGTTGACACTACGACCCTACCTCAGGTTGAGCTTGAGGGGGAGTGTTGAACGACAAGCTCAACCGGAGCCGGATCGGCTGAATAAGCTTGAGCCGGTAAGCAAGATGAATCAGTATGCCGGTGAGCAACCGAGCCAGTAAGCAGTAAGGACCGGTGAGCTGGGGAGCCGGTATGCCGGATCCAATCCGTAACCGGAAGCCTAGTATAGGTTAGACTACCTGGCAGTTATAGTCTCGTAGTTAGTGTCAGATGCTCGTGTGAGCATTGAAGTACACCGTACTTCTAACAGTCCCGTGTGGACTTGTATAAATAACATTGATGAGCGCGTTGTAGATATAGAGCACAGAGTATTCATATAATTTTGAAGAATAGTGTGTCCCGCTCTCTCTCTCTCTCTCTCTCTCTCTCTCCCGCGTACTCTCTCTCTCTCTTTGTGTATTGTTCTTTCGAACGCTTCCGCAAGCAATCTTTAACACACTTCTTTCAGAAGGAGGTGGACCAGAGAGAAATGGTGGGCCTATTCTATACCATTCGGCAGGACCCCGGGGAGAGCATTCCGCAGTTGTCATCCGTTTTCAACGGATGCATAGTCAGCTTACCCGCGCACCTCCGGAGGAAGAAACACGGGCTAAATTTTTGGCCGCGCTCCGAGAACCTCTACGAACGGTATGCACGGTCATCGACTTTCGCACAAGCACCGTCGGCCAGGCCATCAACCGGGTTAGAGAAATGGAAAAAATGAGCTCTTGGCTAACAATGGGAGCCCTCCAACGAGCGTTACCAACCGATGAGGATCTCTGTTTCCGGCAAGCAATCCAATGCACGACCTGCTTGAATTTTGAACACTCGTCACTGGAGTGCACCATGCGGACGCACTGCTTACTCTGCCACTCTACGAGCCACACGATGGATCAGTGCGAATATAACTTATTGAATCAGCAAGCACCACCAGTTCGGCAAATCGTGCCACGTAGCCGCCGAGACGTAGAAGACGAACGTTGGCGGCGAGAGGTGTGATATCGACCGGCACAGAATGTCCGGTACGACGATTGGTGAGACAATTATGACCGGTACAAGAGATATGACAGGTATCAAGATTACAATGGACGGTATGAGCATCACAACCGGGATCACTCCCCCGGGTATCACCAACGACGGGAAGATTACGGGAGATATGACGAGCAACCCTGTCAAGGGTACTGCAACAAAAAGAACTTTAATAAAAAATGGCATTTCAAAAAAGGGAGCCACCCACGTGAACCGGAAAATGGCGCCTCAAGTAGCCAACCGGACCAAAGCCCCGCGGTTACTGCAGGTCCTCCACTGGGTACAGGAAACAATGCCGAATCCAGCAATACCTGGAAAGCATATTGCTACTATTGCCGGCAAGAAGGACATTATAGTAATCAATGTCCGGCAAAGAGCTATGACAAGCGATCGGCAGTAAACATGGTAGTCGCCGAAGTCGCGGACCTGTAGCAGGTTACCACAAGGTCGAAGGGCAAGACGACGGAATGGGTGAAAAAGTCAAATGAACGAAACATAGCAGAACTTGCGCAGCAAAAGGAGAACACCGAAGAGCTCGCCGGCGGTAGTCAAACCGAAAATGCGACATGGCAAGCATTGCAAGAGTGCCAAATCACGCTGCCGTTAGGACGGCTCCTGCAACTAGTGCCCAGGTTCACAGAAGGACTCAAGACAGGCATGACGGCAGGAGAAACACCACCGGCACCAGCATTCTTCTCAAATCCGGAGGAGGGACCGGCGGTGGTAGACACAAACAGTCCGGCAATCACGACCATCGTGAAGGGAAAAGAGTTACCCGGTGTCGGGATATTATGCAAGTGCGTGTGGAATCGAGGCGGGACCGCGGGGGTCTCGAACCAAAGAGCAAGCGAGGGAGGGGAAAGAGAGAGAACCGGCTACGCAGGACCGGGGGTACACAGGGACACGGCCCTTCAGCACGGAGAACACGAACAGACACCGACACAGACAGATGCGAATGGCTAAATGTGTATATTAAGAAAAACGGCTAACACGACTACAACCCTCGACGGGGCACAGGTTGGTTACGACCGAACAGGCCGGCGAACAGATGCCGATGCCTGTTCACCTCGACGCTCAAAGGGGCTGTAGCTGGTCGGAGGTGCTGCCGGAAGCACTCGGGCGTTCCTCGAAAACAGCGCGAGCCTCCTCGGAACCCTGCACGGAAAGCTATGGAGCTCAAGAAGGAAGGAAACAGAGAGCGAAGCGTCCAGAAACGGTCCGGCAGCACTTCGTCCTCTCTGCGCGAGATATATCCCTGCAACAGCTCTTTCCCGCTCCTTATATAGGCCGACGAGCAGGCCGTCCTGTCAGCTTTATTCCCTGTCCCTTTTGGACAGGGATCCGCTCCGTTTTTCACGCATCCGCGTAGTTACGCCGCCGACTTGTACAGTTCGCGCGCGCGACCGAAAAGACTGTTCGCGCGGTCTTTGTCTCCACTTGAGTTAGGGCCCGTTCCTGCCGATTATCCTCCTAATTCGCTTCTATGTACTACTTGGAGCGTGCGCGCGTGAAGAACCGGTTCCCACGCCTTGGTGCGCCGATTCCGCCTATGGACGGTTTTCTTCACGACATCCGCCCCCACCTAACCGCGCATCCTCCGGTATGCGCCAAGAGAGTTGGGACGGAGAAAACCGGCCCGTCTTCATTCCTCGCCCATCGGTTCTTCCTCGTTTTCGGATCGTTCGTCACTGCCGACCAGGAGAGCCGGGTCTGGCTCGTCGTCGTGTCGCTTCTTGAACGCTTTGATCCGTTTCCCTGCAACCGGTATCGTCATTCTCGTGCCGTCGAGTTCCGCCAGGTGGTATGTCCCGTTGTCATTGGCGCTCCGTACCACGTAAGGCCCGAACCACCTTCGTGCGAACTTCCGTGTAGCTCGGTGCTGGTTGTCGAGGCTGCTATCGTAGACGAGCACCCAGTCACCTTCTTCGATTTTCTTCGGTCGGAGCCGGTGCGTTCGGTCGAACCTGGCTTTGTTCTTTCTCCTCGCCACTCGGAGCTTCTCCGCAGCCAGTTCCACGTCCTCCGGTCTCCGCTCGAGCTGTCGTATGCGCGCGGCCAACAACTCCTCCCGGCTCATCTCGTCCCTCCAGTCGACCGTTGCCCACGAGGAGATCGTCCGTTCCATCGGCATGATCGGCTTCTGGCCGAACATGAGCTCCGTCGGCATGTACCCGGTTACCGAACTGTGCGTGGTCCGGTCCGCCCACAAAGCATAAGGTAGCAGCCGCGGCCAGTTACCGACTCGGCCTCTGCATGCCCGAACCAACGCCTTGACGATCGGTCCGTGTCCGCGCTCCACCTTTCCATTCGCCTCCGGATTGTACGCAGTGGTGAGCGAGAGCTTGACTCCCAGCCGGTCGAACAGCTCCGCGGCTTCTTCGGCGTCCAACTCCCCTCGGTCAGCCACGATCTTTCCGACGCACCCATACCGGCATATCACGTCCTCGACTAGGAACCGGCATACGGCCGCGGTTGTTTTGTTCGGAAGGGCCCGGCCTTCCACCTGGTTCGTCAGATCCTCCCGCGCTAGGACCAGGTACCGCATCTGTCCTACTCCCATTGGCATCGTCACCAGATCTACCATCCATTTGAAGTGGATGGTCGGAGGGTACGTGGGGTGAAGCTCGTCCCGATGTCGGACTGTGGAGTGCATCTGACAGCTCTCGCAAGTTGTCACGAACCGATGCACGTCCTGGTACTGCCCCGGCCACCAATACTTCCCCTTCAGTTTCTCAAACGTAGCCCATGTTCCACGGTGTCCAGCCCAAGGGCTGTCGTGGTAGGCCGTCAGCAGCTCCTCCTGTTCTTCCTTCATCGCCACCACCCGGAGCGGAACGCCGTCCTTCTTCTTCGGGTGCTTCCATAGACAGCTATCCCGGAGAAAGAACCGGTACGCTTTCTTCCGGATCCGGTCGGCCTCGTCCTTCGTCCATGACGCATCGGGCGTCATTGTCTTCAGAAACCCACCGATCTGCAGCCACTCCCCGTCGTACTTGCTCGCGTCGAAGTCGTTAAGCGCCGGAGTGCTTGTTCCGTCTGTTGTTACATACGCAGTCTCGAAGAAGTCCACGCCGACGTCTTCGTCCTCCGAAACCATGCCGCCCTCGTCATCGAATCTTGCCCTTGAAAGCATGTCGGCCATGGCGTTGTCTTTCCCGGAAATGTGTCGTATTACCGGGTCTAGGGACTTGATATACGCTATCCACCTGAGCATTGCCAGGTCCGGCGTCGCGCATCCGGAAATCATGCCGAGAATCGGCATGCAATCCGTCTCTATGATTACCTCCGTCCCGATCAGATAGTCCTTGTCGGCCTTCACCGCCGAAACGACACCCCAGAGTTCGCGTTTAACCTGGGCGTATCCTCGCTGCCGTTCGCTGAGGACCTTCGCACCGAATCGGATCGGGAACCGATTGCCGTCCTCGTCTTCTTCCAGCGCCGCTCCTCCGGTTGAGCCTCTGACTATGCCGGTCGAAGCCGAACCGGTTTCCAACCACTCTCGGGTCTCTTCCTTTCGCACCTGTGGCGCTGGTTCGAACTTCCTTGCTGCGACCGAGCCCGACCCGGTTACCCCGTTATCCGCCCATTCTCGCCGTTTGTCGAAACGGCCACAGACCTTCTTGACAGCCGCCCAGTCGGTAGTGAGCCCATCTTCGGTTTCCAGCAAGAGGCCCACTTGCTCCCGATCCCGCTCGTCGACCGACTTGACAAACAGCAAGACCCGGCTCGTGTCCAGGATGGTTCGGTCGAGCGCCGAAAGGCGCGCAAAGTTTTCCTCGAACTCCCGGAGGAGTGCCGACGCGTTTCTTCCCTTCCCCGGGGACTCCACCCATTCCATGAACCTTCGCTTCGAAAGCCGGAGCGCGTCGTCCAGCCCGTATTTCTCTAGGAGCCGACCTTCGAACTCCTCCCAGGTACGGCTCTCCGCCCGCACCTCGAGCACCTCCGCATGGATGCTCGGCATCGCCACTCGGGGAAATCCGGCAAGACGCCTTCCTTCCGGAATGTCCCGCATCAGCATCTCTGCACCGTAGGACGCCAAATACTTCGTGGCATCCTTCCCATCGAACCGGCCGATCGTACCGACGACCGCCTCAATAGCTCTGTCGAGGGCACCGGTGCTCTCGCGCGCGTTTACAATCCGATCCACGGCCGAAGCCATGGCCTCTGCGAGATCCGACCCCCTCATCTTCTGCTCTTCTGCCGCCTCTTTCACGTCGGGTTCACCAAGATGTCGGGATATTATGCAAGTGCGTGTGGAATCGAGGCGGGACCGCGGGGGTCTCGAACCAAAGAGCAAGCGAGGGAGGGGAAAGAGAGAGAACCGGCTACGCAGGACCGGGGGTACACAGGGACACGGCCCTTCAGCACGGAGAACACGAACAGACACCGACACAGACAGATGCGAATGGCTAAATGTGTATATTAAGAAAAACGGCTAACACGACTACAACCCTCGACGGGGCACAGGTTGGTTACGACCGAACAGGCCGGCGAACAGATGCCGATGCCTGTTCACCTTGACGCTCAAAGGGGCTGTAGCTGGTCGGAGGTGCTGCCGGAAGCACTCGGGCGTTCCTCGAAAACAGCGCGAGCCTCCTCGGAACCCTGCACGGAAAGCTATGGAGCTCAAGAAGGAAGGAAACAGAGAGCGAAGCGTCCAGAAACGGTCTGGCAGCACTTCGTCCTCTCTGCGCGAGATATATCCCTGCAACAGCTCTTTCCCGCTCCTTATATAGGCCGACGAGCAGGCCGTCCTGTCAGCTTTATTCCCTGTCCCTTTTGGACAGGGATCCGCTCCGTTTTTCACGCATCCGCGTAGTTACGCCGCCGACTCGTACAGTTCGCGCGCGCGACCGAAAAGACTGTTCGCGCGGTCTTTGTCTCCACTTGAGTTAGGGCCCGTTCCTGCCGATTATCCTCCTAATTCGCTTCTATGTACTACTTGGAGCGTGCGCGCGTGAAGAACCGGTTCCCACGCCTTGGTGCGCCGATTCCGCCTATGGACGGTTTTCTTCACGACACCGGAACAGTAATAGATGGAGGATCCGACGTCAATGTGATTAGCCTCCGAAAATGCACAACCTTGGGAATCCAAGAGTGGGAACCATGCCCGTTTTGGCTACCGATGGTGGATACAAGCTCAATGCGACCAACCGGCTTGATACGAGATTTGGAAGTAACAATCGACGGCCACACATTTCGCATCTCGGTAGTAGTGCTACAATTATAGGCGCTATTGTTGGGGTGGCCATGGCTAAAAACGGTGCACATTAAACAAAATTGGAGGAAGAACATAATCACCTTCCGGCGGGGAAAAGCAAAAGTACGGGTACCGACACAACCACAGACGGGTACCAGGAAGGAATTGACACCCCTATATGCCGAATGTGTCAATATGATGGACGGATTAGCAGACAAAGAGGTGGAGCAATACTTGCAAGATAATCCAAAGATAGTACCTCTGTTTGAAATCGACGTAGCTGAAGCTGTATCACCATACATATTGCCACCGGACAGAGCGGACGAAGAACCAAATAAAGAAGCAATCCGGGAGCTACAACAAGCACAAGAAGCGCTGGAAAGAGAAATGGCCGTATCACAACGGGTTAAAGCATCCCAACTAGAGGAGGTCAATCTAGGAACTACGGAAGAGGCGAGACCGGTGTAGATAGCCAAGGAAATGACTACGGAGAACAGAATGGCGATGATTACACTTCTCAAAGTGTTTCGGGACGCGTTTGCCTGGTCCTACGAGGATATGAGAGGGCTCGATCCTCAGCTATATCAACACCAGATACATTTGAGCAAAGACGCCAAACCGGTAGCATAGCAACGGTACCGGATGAATCCAAACTACGCTGCCAAAGTTAAGGAGGAAATTGATAAGTTGCTGAGAGTTGGCTTTATCCGTCCCGTAAAGAAATTGACATGGCTGAGCCTGATAGTAGTCGTACCAAAGAAAAATGGCAAAATTAGAGTATGTGTCGACTACCGGAAGCTTAATGCGGCAACGGTAACTGATGCATTTCCACTTCCATTTACGGATGGAGTTTTGGACGCTGTCGCCGGCCATGAGGTATACAGTTTTTTAGACAGATTCAGCGGATACAACCAAATCCGGATACACCCCGATGACTAGGAGAAAACGGCTTTCGTCATTGAATGGGGAGTGTTTGTTGCCGTAGTGATGATGTTCGGACTCAAAACAGCGCTGACAACGTTCCAGAGGATCATCATGGAAATATTCGGCGAATTCATACCGGCGTTCATGCAGGTGTTCCTCGACGACTTCGCCGTTTACAGCTGGGAAGGAGACCACCTTCAGCACCTCCGACTGTGTTTAGAAAAGTGTAGGGCTTACCAGCTAAGCCTGAATCCGACGAAGTGTGTATTTGGCATGTCCAGCGGTAAAAGCAATCCTGGAGGCACCGGCACCAAAAACGGCAAAGGCATTGAGCCGTTTCTTAGGCCAAATCCATTGGCATAGCCGAATGCTCCGGTATTTGGCGGACCTGGCTACACCACTGCATGTTGCGGTACACCGGACACTGTTCTAGTGGACCGACACCGAAGACAAGGCGTACCGGGCACTCAAAGTTTTATTGTCGCAACACCGGTAGTGCAACCCTCGAATTGGGCGAAGGAATTTCATGGATGCGTCCGACATTGCAGTCGGGAGTGCGTTGATGCAACTTACGGAGCCAAGATGGTACCGGCCCATATATTACGCAAGCCGGAAGTTATCCCAAGCGGAACGAAATTACTCCACCACAGAAAGGGAAGCTTTAGGCATGATCTACAGTGTAACAAAATTCAGGCACTATTTATTGGGAAGAAAGTTTTCCTTCCATATAGATCACTCGGCACTCCTCTACCTAGTGTCCAAAGCGTCACTTACTGGTAAGTTGGCCTGGTGGACTTTGCTATTACAAGAATTCGAATTCGAGATATTCCACCGACCCGGCATACAGCATGCGGTAGCAGATTATTTAAGCCAGTTAGATTCCGGCGAAACCGGCGACGGAGTACCGGACGAGTTTCCAAATGCTGAGCTATTTCGAGTCACCGCAGAAATGGCAACAGATGAAACGGTGGCACCAGAAGATAAGTGGCTAACAAATATGCACCAATTTCTGAGCATCGGATTGCCTCCGGAGGAGATGAACTGGGACGAGAGGAAGCGCCTGGCGGTACAAAGCCGACACTTCTGTTTATTACAGGACACGCTATACCACAAAGGTGCGGACGGTATATGGCGATGAGCGGTGCACATCGACGAGAAAGAGGTAATATTACAGGAAGCACATTGCGGAGTCGCCGGAGGCCATTATGCCGGGGATGCTACAGCAAGGAAGATATGGCAAACTGGCCTATGGTGGCCGACTACATTGAAAGACGCAGTCCGGTACGCAAAAGAGTGTGATCTATGCTAGTGAATGGGCCAGCCAACGGAACAAGCTAGGATGCCGCACCAGCCTATACTACCGCTCGAACCATTTCAGAAATGGGGATTGGATTTTGTCGGACCATTTAAACCACTGGCAATGAGAACGGGCAACCGGTATGTGATCGTCGCGACGGACTATTGCATTAAATGGGTGGAAGCCAAAGCGTTACGAGACAACACCGCGGCGTCGACGGCAAAATTCTTATACGAATGCATTTGGTGCCGGTACGGATGCCTAATAGAGCTGATAAGCGACCAAGGAGGACACTTTCTTGGACAGGTAGTGGAGAGCTTGACGTCATTCTATGCGGTAGTTCGTAAACGGAGCACCCCGTACTACCCACAAGCCAACGGATTAGCTGAGTCAACAAACAAAACGCTACAGAATATCCTGCGCAAAATCGTCAATGAAAATCGGACAGATTGGGACACGAAGCTGCACAGTGCGCTCTGGGCTTACCGAACAGCATACAAAACAAGCATCCACACAACACCGTTCCAGTTAGCATTCGGATTAGAGGCAGTCATGCCGGTCGAAATCCAGGTACCGAGCTTACAGATTCAGATTCGGGAACGACTCAATGAAAAGGAATCGGAGGCAATTCGGTTAAAGGCTCTGTGTGAACTAGAAGAACACCGACTGGCGAGCGTCATGCACCTGGAATTGGAGCAACGGTGACGGAAAGCGTTTGTAGATCGGCACCAGAAGGGAAACGAAAAGATGTTCGGAATCAGCAAGCCGGTACTGGTGTTCTAGACCCGGATGGGTAAAATGCCAGGCAAACTACGGTTTAGATGGACCGGACCGTACTGGATCACAGAGGGGTTCAATGGGTCTTACTAGTTAGGTACACTTGCCGGCGAGGTGCTGGGCAAATGGGTCAACGGATTTAGACTAAAGACATACCAAGGACCTATGCCCAAGAACCCATCTGAACGAAGGGCTGCCACCGAATCAGACGCCGGCAGGCCAACCACGACGGTAACGTGTGAGGAAAACGGCTACCACCAAGCAGGTAAGGGGGAGCACGAGCCGGCAACCGGGGAAAGCAAAATGTCGGCAAACCGTCAAGAAGCCGGCATGGTGCGTGTTTCGGGTAAGGGTCCGATAGGACCGGAGAAAAATAAACCACACAATTAATTTTACAAAAATAAAAAACAAAAACAAAAATAAAAATAAATCGAATGGAATCAAATAAATCATGAATAGGAGTGGTCGAAACGGCCATGCAAACGAGGAGTAAAGAGGCACATCGAAAAGGTATGAGGGGCTATGAATAGGACATTAAACCACCGTCACATGGCACGCAATGCTATTATAGTACACGACCTGCACATGCAGAGGCTCGAAAAAGGCGCCAAGATGCAGAGAGAAAAACCCCCACGCATCGAGACCTTCTCCTATCGCAAACCAAGGAGAACAGACGCAGACAGACGCGTGAAGATCAATCGCAGAGAGCTCGCACACAGAGAACCCCCTCACTCGAAACTTTCACTCTCACACTCTCCCTACCACCAAACCTCGCCAACGCTCTCCGACCTTGACGCAAAGATGGACTGCCAAACATTGTCTGAAGCCGCCAAGAAATGGCTACGGCAACACGGGCTGGAGGGTTTCTTGACGATCATGGAGGCGGCGCCACACAAGGAGGCTGACAAGATTATCAAAGAAATTGACATAGAGGTGATCACGGAGGAGGCGATTCGTGCGTTAATAGGCCTTCCGGAGGGAGGCATCTACACGATCGACAATCCTACCTCCGAGCAACTCACCAAATATTTTGGTGAGTACTCTCTCGCCAGCAAGGGCTACAGGACACAGGGCGGCGAAGATATGTTATTTCGCGAAATTGCCCGTGTTCTCCATGAGTTCGGCCACGAATACCCTCGACCCCCCGTCATGCCTCAGAACTGTGTAGGCTCGATTATCGCGACGTATGAAGGGGTCAAGGTGGATTGGCCGGTGCTGATCGCTGACGGGCTGTGTACGGCTATCGATATAGTAAGAGGAAAGGACGGCAAGGAAGAACGGAAAATATGGCATGCGGTGACGCAATGGCTCACCCTATTGGCGCCATCGGTCGAGCCCGTCCAAACCAAGAAGCGGGGAAGAGCAACGGACGGCACCCCGAAAACTGCTTCGAAACGGCAACAATTGTTGGTCTCCAAGGACGCTAAGGGGAAGACGGCCGACGCAGAGAAGGCGGCAAAGGAGCGCGCCAACCGGAAGCGGCTGACGGACAGACACGAGGAGACACTGGCACGGCCCCTAAAGAGCCCACTCCACCGACCGGTGCAGCAAGAAACGGACACCTTGGCGGCAAGAATGAATGTCGGGACTCAGGCGGAGGAGATGGAGGAAGAACCCACGGAGCACGTCCAGCGGTGGCCGGTGAAGGGCATCGTTGAATCAACCGGGAAGCGTTCGGACCCACAGAAGGATGGAACGCCTGCAACTCACACTAAGCATCCCACGCCAAGGGAGGCACCGGAACCGGTCACAGAATTTCCTGCACAACACGCAACACCAGCAAGCCCCGTAACCCAAGACCCGGTTATACAAAGGCCAACCTCCTCAACCGGCCAAGAACAAGCAGACAAGGGTCGGCTAGCCGAAACACACTCAGAGCCGGAACGACAAAGTGGTCAGCAGGCAGAACCAGAAGTGCAGCTCGACGCAGTAAAGCGGGACCAACCACCGGCGAGTGAACCCATCAGCCAACCCTCCGTGCAAGCGCAACAACAGTGCACCGGCAGCCAATGGCTCCGGTGGATAGGAGAACAAATTGCCGGAGTAGTCGGATGCATAGAGGCGGAGGAAAGAGCGCAAACGGAACGGTTGATCGTCACAACCGATGAACTCGAGACGGCCCGTTCAAGGATCCAGTGCCTCGAACAAGACTTGGATCGGATCACAGGAGACATGGACAAAATGGCCTTAACCGCAACGCAGATCCAAGCACCGGTGACTCCGGTTGATGTACAGAGGAATAAGACCCCGGAGACACAAACTGTCCCGGAGAAAGATGCGGCGCAAGCCCAAGAGCTTGCGGAATTACGAGATGAACTTGCCGTACAAGAAGCATTACGGAGCTGCGAACGCGACTTGAAGAAGGCGGCTGAAGAAGAATTAAAAAAGACTGCTGAGAACCTTCGCCGGGCAGAGGAAAACCTGCGTAAAGGACATCAGGTATACGATCGGCTAAAGGAGGAAAAAGAGAAATTGCTGTAGGAAAAAGACAAGCTGCGACAGATGGCGGAGACAGAAATCGAGAGGCTAAAGGAAGAACTCCGTCAACAGAAGGACTGGGAGGACCGCGCATGCCGGTAGATCAACCAGAGGCTGAAGCAGAAGACCGATGATTTTGATCATCTGCACCGGGACTACAAGTAGCTGGAGACGGAGTATAAGCAATAGCAGGAACGGATGGCCGAGCTCCGGCAAGAAGTTGATAGGGCCACAACGGCACTCGCCGAAGAATGAGCTGAGAGTTCCAAGCTATTGGAGGAGGCGGTGATGAACTGGATGGAGCTCCACACGCAAAACCATGAAGAAAAAGAAAGGGCGACAATGGTGTTACAGAGGTTGCAAACAACCTATCAAAGTCAATTGTATATAGGGATCAGGAGGTAGACACGGTGTCGTGACGTGGCTCGCCTAGAAGCGTAGCGTTGCGTAGACAAAAGATTTGTGAAAGTGAGGAAGGAATCACTAGGATTATGGACGGAAGAGATGAAAGAGTAGAGATAGATAAATAGCGATCAACAAGATATGACAAGATAGGATATACAATGACATTTGAAGCAATAAAAGAGATTTATAATTATTTGATGAAAGAGTTACAAAAGTGGTTGTACACGTCGTTGAACCTCCGAACTTTGTCTTGCAAGGTAATCGCTCTTCTCTTTCTTGATCGTAGAACACTACAATCTTCACTTCAATATTTTGATGAAGATAAGGCTCGAACCGCCTCCCTCTTGTTGAGAGTTGAACACCACGACCGCCAGGCTAGAGCTCCACCTTTATCTTGAACTTCTTCCTTTCTTTCTCTATTTTATGGTATCTCTTATGTAATATATATTTGATTGATATCTCATACATATCTCCCTTTGATCTTCTCTTTCACCATTTAAATAGGTGCCCCCATGCATATGATGCATTGGAGGGTACAAGTCATGCATGTAGTGCATGAAATGCATGTGATGCATGATCACCATTTGGCGTTCATGCATTACATGTGATGCATGATAAACATCTCGCTCATTTTGAGCTTTTATGTATGAAACAATATATGCAATAAGAATAAACATGAAAATATAATCTTAAATAGAAAGGGCCTAGCCTAATGGTAGGTGTGTTGACTTTGGTGTATGAGGTTGTCGGTTCGAGTCTCAACATACAACTTTATTTTTATATCATGAAGCAAATCCTTTATGTAATATAAAGTATATATAAAGTATGCTTTATTTTATGTATATTACTAGTATAGAGTAAATGGTAAGATTTGAGAGTCATAGGGTGGGGTTATTGGTTCAAGTCCTCTCTTATTCGTGTAATATAATATATTTATCTATATATATATATTATTTTTCTTTACATATATATAATATTATCATATGTGTTGTTAATATTATCTTTATATATAAAACATGATCAAATGTTATTTTAGTTACGTATTTATCTTATTGTAGACTTTTAATGTGAAGCTTTCGTAGAAAATAAATCACGGATGGGAGCCGAACGGATCCAATGCATCCTCCGGTCATGGATCACTAAGACCAAAAGCTTGATTGACGACAACTTTGTGCGTTGGTGGACGAAATGGGCGCAAAATACGGCGGAACTCCAATTACTCAGGGCGGACATAGAAAACCGGCGGAAGGAGGGTGACGATTGTTATACGCTGACATCAGAGGACTTCACCGCCATAAGGGATGAGCTGGCCGAAGATTTCACAGCCCTGGCGGATGAACAATTGGTACAGGTCCGGCATCTCGTAGCTCAACTGGACGACGATCGGCTGGAGGGTCAAATCCAGTTTGAGAGCTATGAGCGGTCCCGGCGTCGGGAAGAAAAAGCGAGATAGGCGGCAACGGTCAACCTTAGTGATAAGGAACCATCGCCGGTACTAGGACCAGACGGGGACCAGGCCGGGGTCAATAAGCTAGAGACAACTCTGACGGAGGAACCAACGAAGGAAACGCCGGTGCCAGAGCAACAAACGGAGCCACAACCCCAAACGGAGAAGGCACAAACGGAGCAGCCACAGCCACAAACGAAACAACAGCCACAACAACAACAACAGATTCCCAACGAGCCATTGGAAATTTTGGAGCAAAGCAATCTGGACATTTTGGACGAAGCGTAAAAGGGCCGGATAATGGGTTCGACGTACAAGGTACTGTCCCACGGGCGTGCCATGTGTTACCGGCTGGCAAGAAGGCTTAAGGAGGTCCAAACTAGAGTGTGAAAAGGAAGAGTTTATTCGGGAAATGTTGTAATTAGTAGTATTAAAATATATAGTAATATATGAGAAGATGTGGACAGATGGACTAGAATCGGTATGCCGATCCGGATCCAGACCGATCCCGAAAAGGTGCCGGTTGGCACCGTTTTGTATTTCGCACCGGAGACCTATATAAAGGCCCGGTTACAATGTAATTGCGAGCGGATAATTAATAGAGCTTATTGTCTTAATCTGCCAGTGTTGATTACCGTTCTGTATTCATTGTTATATCTTACGCGTGTTAATTACGGATTGCTAAGTAACCAATTAAAGTCTAATTAAACGTTGTGTCGTAAGTCATCCTACCGTAACACCCTTTGGTGAAGTGTCTTAAGTGGACACCCTGTGTTAGGCTGTTGTCCGGCCCTAGGATTAACACACCCATTCGTGTTCTAGTTCTCGGTGACGTGCTCACTCATGTTCGTGTTCTAGTTCTCGGTGAGGACCACATGGTCGCTCACATCGTTCGTGTTCGAGTTCCCAATGAGGGTCACATGGTCGCTCACTCCCGTTCTTGTTCCAGTTTTTGGTGAGGACAACATGGTCGCTCACTCCCTTTCGTGTTCCAGTTCTTGGTGAGGACCAGATGGCCATTCACGCCCATTCGTGGTTCCAATGAGGACCGCACATGGTCGCTCATGTTCCGATTCCCAATGAGGGCCACACATGGTTGCTCACGCCTGCTCATGTTCAAGTTCTCGGTGAGGGCCACACATGGTTGCTCACGCCCGCTCGTGTTCAAGTTCTCGGTGAGGACCGCATGGTTGGTCACTCTCGTTCGTATTCCAACTCCCGGTGAGGACCGCATGGTCGCTCACTTCCGTTCATGTTCCAGTTCCCAGTGAGGGCCGCATGGTCGCTCACTCACGTTCATGTTCCAGTTCCCTCACTCTCGTTCATATTTTGATTCCAAGTGAGGCGCTCGTGTTCCATTTCTCAGTGAGGACCCCACATGGTCGCTCATGTTCCAATTCCCAGTGGGGGCCAAACATGGTTGTTCATGCTTGATCGTGTTCAAGTTCTCGGTGGGGGCCACACATGGTTGCTCACACCCACTCGTGTTCAAGTTTTCGGTGAGGATCGCATGGTCGCTCACTCTCGTTCGTGTTCCGGTTCTCGGTGAGGACCACTTGGTCGCTCACTCCCATTCGTGTTCTAGTTCCTGGTGAGGGCCACATGGTCTCTCACTCCCATTCGTGTTCCAATTCCCTCACTCTTGTTCATGTTCCAGTTCCTAGTGAGGACTGCATGGTCACTCACGCCCGTTCATGTTCCTGATGAGGACCGCACATGGTCACTCATGTTCGTTGTTGTTCGTGTCTCCAGTGAGGACAACACATGGTTTCTCACGCCCACCACTTCCCGTTCACCCCTACATCGTGCTTTCGAAAAGGCGGTTGTAAAGGGGAGGATAATGTCACAGACATGACAACAACTATGTCAAGATTCCAACTCTTGACCTCTTTGTATTATAGTCAAGGGTTATATTATAACCAACACTTCCAAGTACATGGTCATGTTATGTACATCTTCGTAAGAAGGGAATTTCTTCCCCTAAACCATACCTGCCACAATCTAATTATATTACATAGACGGGTCCTCTGTCTAATTCTAATTATGCTCGAGGGAGCCCCGATCACACTCTGAGGGGTCCCCCAGGGACTATGCTACTCAGTCCCGAGTGAGAAGTCCTTTCATTTTCCGGAATTAATTTATAAATTACCCTTCCAGGCGGTTGACAAAGCAATTACTAGTGGTCCCGATGCAACTACTAATCATCTATTCATATTCTAGAGTTTTTAGAAAGTTCTAGAATAGAAGGTTCTAGAGGGTTCTAGAATATTCTCCAAAATATTCTCTAGAATATTCTAATGCATGTACTTCAACTCATAGTATAAATACTTGTAACCTCCTTGGTCCCTTTCAAGGGATTCAACACCAGTCATTCACACATCAATCTAGTATTCACGTTTCGCCGCATCTTTATCTCCTTGATCATTATTTCTGTCTTCATGCCGTCATGTCGATCACGACATCTAGAGTTCCTAGCGTCGTCACATCTAAGCTCCAATTTCATCCGTCGCTCGTAGCCCCATCATGTATGCTCTGTCCTAGTCCATGCTTGGTGTGTTTATGACAGGTCCTTCGTCTTCAACGATGAGACCCACAACTTCCGGATGCGGTTGTCTATGAACGTCACGAAGTACTGCGACCGAGCATGTGACTTTGTGTCCACTTGGCATACATTGGTATGCACAAGTTCCAGCGGTGCATTTTGTCTCATCGGTGGTTTGGTTTGGAAAGAGGTTCGGTTTTTCTTGCCGGCCAAGCAATCAGTGCATTTCTTGAGTTGCATGTCTTTCACCTACAATGGTAATCTTTGGTAAGTTTATGTTGGGAATATGTCCCTCGAGTGGGAGGATGATCCAATAGTTCGGAAAGTCGACAATTGAAGAGTCTGAAAACAGGAGCCGATTTGATGAGGAACTCAGCCTCGGCCGAAACCGAAATCGTGTAAATAGCCAACTCGGGAGACTATACTTGTAAATAGTCTAAGTGTGCGCCCCATGAGGGCTACGTATGTAAATAAACAGAAATTTGCGTAAGTATATATGCAACTAGGGCAAACTTTTAGGTAAAAAAAAAAGAACAGTGTAAGTGCAGATGTCGAAAAAACGCAAGAGAGCGTGTGAGAGAGAAGAAGCGTGAGCCGCGCCATAGCTGTGTTTGTAACAGTAGACGCGAAGAGCCCTACGTGGCTGATACACTTGACAGAGTGTTGTAACCTTCTCACTGGTGTATATCCACTATTTGTATAGTGAAGTTCTGTTCCCGTGGTTTTCCCCGGTTTAGGGTTTCCACGTAAATCTCTGTGTACATCTGTTTATTTTGTCTTTCTGGTGTATTCTTGTGATTCGTATTTTAGCACGTAGTTCGTTTATTCTTATCTATTCCGCATCGATTTCTCAACAAACTGGTATCAGAGCTTGAGATGCAAGCATGGAAGGAGGTGTGGGCGGATTCCTAGGTATGATAGTTCTAAACTCTCAGAACTATACAGACTGGAAGATAAAGATGGAAGACCTTCTCATAGTAAAAGACCTGTATGAGCCAGTCAACAGAGCAGAAATACCCAGGGGGTATTGGAGTTGGACTAGAAGCTCCTAAACAGAAAGGTCGTGGCCACTATCTGACAATGTGTTGATGTACGTGTCCTTCAGCATGTGACGAACGACACAAATGCTTATGAGATGTGGCAGAAGCGGTAGGGTTTTTATGAGAGGAAGAACGCGCTCAACAAAACCTCGCTAATGAGAAAAATCGTACGGTTGAAATACAGGGATGGTGAGAGTATCATCGAACACATCAACACGTTTATGGGGTATGTAAATCAACTTGTTGCGACCAAGTTTCCCCTAGATGACGCAATGCAAGCCATCCTGCTGATGTGCACACTGCCGGAAAGTTGGGAGAACCTGGTGGTTACTCTCAGCACCTCCTGTCAAGAAGAGAACTTGTCTTTATAGACAGTGAAAACAAGCATCCTAAATGAGGAGTCCTATCCCAAACGGAGTCGAATCTGACCCAACATATGGATAAAGGAAGAGACCGACGAAGAAGAAGTCCGTAGCGAACAGACAAATCCTACGCCAGATCGAAGTCTAGGTAAGCCTGTGTGCTTTTATTGTGGAAAACCTGGACACTTCCAGAAGGACTGCCGACACATGAGAAAAGACAACAGTGTCGGAAATAATGTTGAACCCTGAAAAATTCCAGATGAAAAGAACACTTCGGCCATTGCCATGAGCAATGAGGAACTCCTGTTCATTTGTGAACAGACAAGTGCAAACCTTGCAAGCGAAGAGTGCACTTGGGTGATTGATTGCAGCGCATCCTTCCATATTACTTCGTCGAGAGAGTATTTCTCGACTTACATAGCCGAGGATCATGGCTATGTAAAGATGGGTGATAGTGGAGAGTGCAATATAACCGGAGTCGGAAGTGTGTGCTTGACGACGTCAAACAGGGTGTCGACTAACGTTGAAGGATGTTCGACACGTCCCCGATATCAGATTGAATTTGATATCGACTGGAAGGCTTGACGACGAAGTCTACAATGGTAGTTTTCAGAATGGCAAGTGGAAGTTCTGCCGAGGAAACCTCATAGTGGCCCGAGCACAGAAAGAAAGCACATTGTACATGATGCATACCCGACTGTGCAAATCAGAAGTAAACGTGGCAACCGACTTGGCAGGAGAAATATGGCATAAGAGGCTAGGTCACATGAGTGAAAAGGGAATGCACCTGCTAGCCGACCAGAAACTTCTACTAGAAGTCAAGGGAGTGCACCTGGAGAAGTGTGTCGACTGCTTAACCGGAAAGCAGAACAGGACGACATTCCACTTGAGACCATCGAGGAGAAGAGAAGCTGCACTGGAACTAGTACACATGGACGTGTGCTATGTGGATGCTCTCCATCACATCGAGGTGGACAATACTTTGTAACGTTTTTTGACGATTGTTGAGAGACAAGGTCAACATCGGCTGGATTGGCTGAGCAAGCCAAGGACCGGATCGGTTGGGACCAATCGGTTAGGCCGGACCGATGCGTAAAACGGATACGCAAACCGGTGCTTGAACCGAAAAGCCGTTAGAGAGATATTCCTCGTAACGAATAGTTTTGGGAGTAAGTTTCGAGGCTCATTTATGAGCAGTCAAGAACTGTCAGTACTTGTGTTAGCTCGATTGTTAGGGCTTGTATAAAAGGTGCTCACTGAGCACGGTGTATGTACAGATTGAGCATTATTTTGAATTGAGTTTTGTGTGTTCTCTCTCTGTCTCTCCCGCGTACTGTGCATATTCAAGCTCTCCATTAAACCTACGTATTTTCTCTGTGTTCGTTTTTCTATTGCTTCCGCACATAATCTTTCACGTGGTATCAGAGCGCGAGGGTTGAGAACCTCTGCAGCCGACACAGCTTGAAAACAAAAACCAACCGAGAAGAACAGGTAAAACCGATGGATAGAGGCATGGCTAGCTCGCTTCTGACGGAGAAGCTCGACAGAAACAACTATGCATCTTGGTCCTACAAGATGCACCAATACCTGAGTACCTGCTCGGGCAGGGTTACTGGAGCTATGTCGATGGAGCAAATGATACAACACCCGAATCGACACACAAAGATTTCCCGGTGTGGGAACTGTCGACGAGCAGAGTATTGTACTGCTTCGCGTCTTGTGTGGGCGAACAGCTCCTCAGCTACATTCGGGATGCAAGAATGCCGAAGGGTGCGTGGGAAAATCTGAAGAAGATCTTCGCCTCGAGCACCACAGCTAGGAAGCTTCAGCTCCGACAGGAGTTGAGCAATCTACAACAACGTGATTTGTCGGTGGCTGACTATACCTCGAATTATCAAGGACATATGCAACTCCTTAGCTTCCATCAATGTGAACATCGAGGAAAGCGAGATGGTCCAGGTCTGTCTCGAGGGTTTGGCGTCGAAGTTCGGGGCGTTCCGAACTGTTGTGTGCACACGCGCGAATACGGCGTCGTTTTTTGACTTACAGTCGATGCTCCTTATAGATGAGAACCACGCGGGGGCGTCGACGAGCACACATGCCGATAGCAAGATGTTGTACACGGAGGGAGATAGGCCTCGTGGTCATGGCGGACGAGGCGAGTCGGTGCACAATGGAGGCGGCCGGTGGGATCAAGGAAGAAGGCACCGAAGTGATGCCGACAACAATTCTGGATCCTCCGGAAACAGGGGGAGTCGAGGCGATGAGAACCGGCAAGGGAAATCCGCCGCGGAATGCTGGTACTGTGGCAAGAAAGGCTACAGGGAGAGTGAGTGCTGGAAAAAGCGCGCCGATTCGAAGAGAATCGGGTCTGTATCAGGTTCCGGATAGACCGACAAGGGTAGTCGACAGAAATCGCACTACGCCGAAGGTTTTGAAGAAAGGTCAGGCTTCTTGGTGAGACACGAAGCGAACTCGATGAAGAAGTCCGCCCCGAAATCGGATGAGTTGTGGTACGTCGACTGCAGCGCGTCAAATCACATGACAAGCCATACGGAGTGGTTCTCGTACCTAGAAAAACCGATGCAACCGGGAGTAGTCGCAACCGGAGACGACACTCCGCATCCGATCGCAAATGTCGGAGAAGTTCCCTTGAGCCATGTCGGGTAGAAAGGGAAACTCATGAATGTGCTACACGTTCCGACAATCATGAAGAACTTGGTGTCGGTCGGACAGATCGTCGACCAAGGGACGGAGGTCCGGTTTACACACCTCAGGTGCTTCATTGAGGAAGAAGGCTGTGTTATTGCGCAAGGGCGTAGAGATGGGAGGATGTTCATCCTTGACTCTATTGACGGTGGCACCGCGATGTTCGCAAAGGGACAAAAAGTCAAGTCGGAAATCGACTTATGGCACAAGCGGATAGGCCATGTCAACTACCAACAACTTCAGGACCTACAATCGAAATAGGTGGTGTTCCGATTGCCCAAATTTAGTGGCCGGAAGGCACAAATTTGTGAAGCCTGCCAGCTTGGGAAGCAACACCAACTTGCCTTCCCCAACGAGTGTAACCGGAGTTGGAAGAAGCTCGACTTGATACACTCTGATGTGTGGGGGCCGGCACAAAACGTCAGCCTTGGCGGGAGCTGATATTTTGTCTCCTTCATCGACCACTACACACGGCACACGTGGATCTACCTCATTGAGAGGAAGAGCGAAGTCTTCGACTGTTTCCGGGACCTCAAAGGGTTCGTGGAAATGGAAACAGGAAGAAAGATCAAGTGCCTGCGGTCGGATGGCAGAAAAGAATACTTTTCCGGTCAATTCAACGGTTATCTACAATAGATGGGAATTCGGCGCGAATTTAGTTGTAGATACACGCCAGAGCAAAACGACGTGGCCGAGAGGAGGAACCGGTCAATTGTAGAAGTGGTGCGGGAAATGCTGGAAGAAAAGAGCTTGCCCAAGTTTTATTGGGCCGAGGCGGTACGAACTGCGGTATGCATCAAGAATCGGATCGGAGACAAAGTGTCGGCACATGAGCAGTACTTCGGAAGGAAGCCGAATCTACGACATTTGAGAGTTTTCGGTAGCATTGCGTATGTGCATGTACTGAAGGAGAAACGGAGGAAGTTTGATGCGAAAACGGAGAAGTGTATCTTGGTCAGCTACTCGGACGAGCAGAAGGGTTATAAGTGTTATAACCCACACACCAAACAAGTGCACGTGAGCCGCGACGTTGTGTTTGACGAGTCCGCGTCCTGGTACTTGCCTCCGACTCCGGACCTCACCTCCAATCCGAGTTCTGATGATGAGGTCAGCGAGGCTGAGATGCCTCCGGATGAGCCTGAAATCGGGACCCGTGAAGAGAGTCCGATTTCGTTTCAGTTAAGTGGACCGAATGGACAACTGAGTCGGTAGACCAGTCCAATGAAGAGTCGGCGAGTAGTGGAAACTCAGCCGTGCATTCCCTGCGCAAAGAGAAAGGGAAGAAGAAGGTGTCGGATTCCGGCACGGATAAGAATGAGTCAGACCGACGTGAGTCCAACTCCGAGGGAAGCGGTGATGGGTCTTCAAGAGCGAAGTCCGCATCGGCTGAGAAGACCTCAACATCGGCTAATGATCGATTACGCCGATCTACCTGCAAGAAGAATCTAGTTGTGCGGTTCGGATACAACGAGTACATGGCGCATCATTATGCGTACATGAACCATGTAGCGGAAGTGCGTGAGCCGGAGAGCTATGCAAAAGAGGCTAAGGACGCGAATTGGCGCGCCGCGATGGAGGAAGAGATGCACGCATTGGCGGAAATAGAGACCTGGGACCTGGTTGACGCACCGAAGGGTGTGAAGCCGATCGGATGTAGGTGGGTGTACAAGGTCAAGAACAACACCGACGGCTCGGTCAACCGATACAAGGCCCGGTTAGTGGCAAAAGGCTACGCGCAGAAACACAACATCAACTACGATGAGATGTTTGCGCCGGTTGCGAAGATGACGACCGTCCGTGTTTTGCTCGTGATAGCTGCGGCAAAGAATGCGTTCCTGCAAGGTGAGCTTGAGGAATAGGTGTACATGGTACAACCCCCGGATTCCACTCCGGAATGAACACGTCAGTAGTGTGCCGATTGAAGAAGTCCCTTTACGGACTAAAGCAAGCCCCACGTGCCTGGAACACAAAGATCACGCAACAACTGCGTCGGATGGGCTTTGCAACGTCAAAATCGGACTCTTCCCTATTCATCCAGAAAGGTCGACTCAGTCCGGTCAGTATTTTACTATATGTTGATGACTTGGTCATCACCGACACTGACCTAGGTGAAATCGACCGCGTGAAGCTTCAACTTGTGGCATCGTTCGACATGAAGGATCTGGGGAATCTTCATTACTTCCTCGGGATCGAAGTAATCCGTACCCCCGAAGGCATATTGTTTAGCCAATGCCATTATGTGCTGAGTATGCTCTTCAAATTCGGGATGGCCGACTGTAAGTCCGCCTCGACTCCTCTGGATAGAACTGTCAACCTTCACCCCAATTCCGGAAAGGTATGTGACTCGACGAGGTTCCCACAAATTGTCGGAAGCCTTATCTACTTGAAAATCACCCGAGCTGATCTCAGTTATCCGGTCGGGGTGATCAGTCAGTTCATGGTGCGACCTACCGAGGACCACCTTCAGTGTGCACAATGTGTTCTGCGGTACATAAGCGGCACTAAGGACTGGGGACTGCTATATCGAACCGGTATAGCCTTGCAATTGGTCGGCTACACCGATGTTGATTGGGCTGGCAACGCCGCCGATCGCCGATCCACATCCGGATATGCGTTCTCTCTTGGGAGTGTCGTGATAGCGTGGAGCAATAAGAAGCAGCCTATAGTTGCACTGTCGAGCACCAAAGCTGAGTACCGAGGAGCGGCTGTCGCGACATGCGAAGCCATATGGTTGAAGCGGCTACTTAAGGACCTGCAAGAGGAGGTGTTTGATCCGACGACGATCTACTGCGACAACCTCAGCAGCATCCAGCTCACGAAGAACCCCATTTTCCATGCACGGACCAAGCACATTGAGGTGCACTACCATTTTGTCCGTGAGCATGTCATTTTTGGTGAAGTCGAACTTCAGTATGTTCCGACGAATCGGCAAACTTCCGACATCTTCACCAAGCCCCTTGGTCTGGACAAGTTGCGGCAATTTTCGGGTGCGCTTGGGTTGCGTCACCTCAACGTGCCAAACTTGAGGGGGAGAACATTCTTGAAAGACCAAGCAAGGGAGCGGAAGAGGCCGTGACACTGAGTTGGATGACGAATTCGACTTCGGCTCGGCTGAAGAAGCCGAGGGCGGATCCGCGGAAGAATCCAAAAGCGGACATAAGGGGAGCGGCCGAAAGAAAGAGCCGAAGCAAACCAAGCATGGGGGAGATGACGCCGTCAAGGGCGAGAAGACCGAAGATGAGTTGGAGACAGCCAACTCGGACGAGAGCGAAAACCAATCGGAGGTAGCCGAGTCGGTTCAGATGGTTGATTCGGATACACTGAATCAACCGTGGGCTAAACGGAAAAGAAGGTAGCAGGAGAAGCGCCAACACCGCGACAACAAGGGTTGTGAGAGCAGACAAGCCGACCGGAAGGGTCGAAGCGCGCGGAGTCGAACTGGCCAAGGAGCGCGAGCGAGGCGTGGAGCCAGGAGAAACCGGAGCGGTGATCCGGAAGATCCTGAAGAGCCTCAAGTTGAGCTTGAGGGGGAGTGTTGAGAGACAAGCTCAACATTGGTCGGATCGGCTAAGCAAGCTGAGGACCGGATCGGTTGGGACCGATCGGTTAGGCCGGATGGGTGCGTAAACGGATACGCAAACCGGTGCTTAACGAGAGGCCGTATTGGTGTGTGAACTGAAAGGCCGTTAGAGAGATATTCCTCGTAAGGAATAGTTTTGGGAGTAAGTGTCGAGGCTCATTTATGAGCAGTCAAGTACTGTCAGTACTTGTGTCAACCCGATTGTCAGGTCTTGTATAAAAGGTGCTCACTAAACATGGTGTATGTACAGATTGAGCATTATTTTGAATTGAGTTTTGTGTGCTCTCTCTCTGTCTCTCCCGCGTACTGTGCATATTCAAGCTCTCCATTAAACCTACGTATTTTCTCTGTGTTCGTTTTTCTATTGCTTCCGCACATAATCTTTCACAACGACTATAGTCGGAAAACATGGGCCTTTATACTGAACTCGAAGGATCAAGTATTGTCGGTTTTCAAGGAGTTCCAGGCAAGAACTGAAAGAGAGTCGAGTCAAAAACTGAAGGTTGTCCGAACCAACAATGGTGGCGAATACAAAGGGCAGTTCAAAGAATACTACAAGTGCCAATGTATTTGAATTGAATACACAGTACCAAAGACCCTAGAGTTGAACAGGCTTGCAGAGAGGATGAATCGAACGATCATGGAGACAGTGAGGAGCATGCTCTCTCATGCGAAACTGTTGAAATCCTATTGGGCTGAGGTGAGGTACACAACTATTTATCTGATCAACAAGTCTCCCTCGGTATCTCTAAAGGGTGATGTCCCACAGGGGGTGTGGACAGGGAAGGATTTCTCCTACCAACACCTGAGGGTGTTTGGATGTTTGGCGTATATGCATGTACCAAAGGATCAGAGGTCAAAGCTCGACAACAAGTCGAAAGCATGCATATTTATGGGACCTAGTCAACAAGAAGGTAGTGAGAAGTCGGGATGTAGTCTTTCTAGAAGACAAGACAATTGAAGATTGGAAGCAACAGAAGTCGGAACCGACTCCCCAGTCAACCTCGACTACCATTGACTTAAGGCCAAGTGAGTCGTCACCGACAACTGTAAGGAGACAGCTGGCCGATAGACTATGAGTTAGAGTTGGTAGAGATGCTGAAGTCAATTGATGAATATGAGTTGGAGTTATCCAACCTGGAGATGCCGATTGACGAGCAAAATCCCGAGCAGAGAGAAGAGTTGGCAGAGACATCCGGACTAGAGCCAACAACAACTGGACAAAGATACCCACTTAGAGAAAGGAAGGCACCGATTACATATGCCAGTCAATACGTCCTCTTGACTGATGACGGTGAACCGGAATGCTATGAAGAAGCCATTGCCGACGAGAGCAAAGAAAAATGGCCGAGTGCGATGCAAGAGGAGATGGAATACTTGCACGCAAATTACACCTACGACCTAGTAGAGCTTCCAAATGGTAAGAGAGCACTCAGGAATAAATGGGTCTACAAGTTGAAGACTGGAGAAGTCGACAGCGAGACAAGGTATAAAGCCCGCATAGTGGTGAAGGGTTTCCAACAGAAGAAGGGCGTCGACTTGGACGAAATATTCGCACCAGTTGTGAAGATGACATCCATTCGAACTGTTCTGAGCATAGCAGCCAATTTGGACCTGGAGATCAAATAGTTGGATGTCAAAACCGCATTTCTGCACGGGGAGCTAGAAGAAGAAATTTACATGCAGCAACCCGAAGGCTTTGAGGAGAAAGGGAAAGAGAATCTAGTGTGTCGACTGAGGAATCTAAAACAAGCTCCACGCCAATTGTACAAGAATTTCGAGTCCTTCATGATGGAACATCGGTTCCAGAAAACACAGGCTGATCACTATGTGTTCGTAAAAAGGTACGAGGAAGGAGATTTCTTGATTCTCTTACTATATGTTGATGATATGTTGATAGTCGGTCAAGACACAAGGAAGATTGGAAGCTTGAAGAAAGCTCTCAGCAAATCATTTGCCATGAAAGACCTTGGACCGGCAAAGCAAATCCTAGGAATGCACATAACCGGAGACACAGCTCGGAAGGTGCTATGGTTGTCATAACAGAAGTATGTGACAAAGATCCTAGAGAGGTTCAACATGTCGAATGCAAAGCCGGTCGGCTCAGTGTTGCCGACAAATTGCAGATTGAATGCAAAGCAGTGTCCGAAAGGGCAGAAGGAAAAGGTTGAGATGAAGAAGGTACCATATGCCTCGGCCGTCGGCAGTCTAATGTATGCTATGGTCTGTATGAGACCGGACATAGCATTTGATGTGGGAGCAGTAAGCCGATATATGAGTAATCCAGGGAGAGAACACTGGGTAGCAGTGAAGTGGATACTCAGGTACTTGAAAGGCACCTCGGAGGTGTGCCTAAGGTATGGTGTCGGAAATCCTGTGCTGGAAGGTTTTACCGATTCGGACATGTCTGGAGATACCGACTCAAGCCGATCCATGTTAGGGTACCTGATGACCTATGCAAGGGGAGTAGTGTCATGGCAGTCACGACTGCAGAAGTCTGTAGCCTTGTCGACTATAGAGGCAGAGTATATGGCAGCGGTAGAGGCCGGAAAAGAGCTGATTTGGATGAAGAGTTTTCTCACCAAACTAGGCATGGAGTAAAAGGAGTTCTTGCTTCACTGTGACAGTCAAAGCGCTATACACCTAGCCAAGAACACGGCATACCACTCCCGGACCAAGCACATACACAGAAGGTATCACTGGTTGCGGGAGAGTGTCGAAGAAGGAGAGTTTTCCCTTGTAAAGATCCATACCGACGACAATGGATCTGACATGCTGATGAAGAACCTACCTATGGACAGACTCAAAGTCTGTCGACAAAATACAGGACTGATAGATTTTTCTCCCACAGGAGTGAAGGGGGAGTTTGTTGGGAATATGTCCCTCCAGTGGGAGGATGATCTGACTATTCGGAAAGCCGATAGTCGAAGAGTCGGAAAACAGGAGCCGAGTTGATGAGGAACTCAGCCTCGACTGAAACCGGAATCGTGTAAATAGCCAACTCGGGAGACTATACTTGTAAATAGTCTAAGTGTGCGCCCCATGAGGGCTACGTATGTAAATAACCAGAAAGTTGCGTAAGTATATATGCAACTAGGGCAAACTTTTAGGTAAAAAAAAAGAACAGTGTAAGTACAGAAGTCGAAAAAACACAAGAGAGTGTGTGAGAGAGAAGAAGTATGAGTTATGCCATAGCTGTGTTTGTAACAGTAGACGCGAAGAGCCCTACGTGGCTGATACACTCGACAGAGTGTTGTAACCTTCTCGCTGGTGTATATCCACTATTTGTATAGTGAAGTTCTATTCCCGTGGTTTTCCGCGTTTTAGGGTTTCCACGTAAATCTCTGTGTACATCTGTTTATTTTATCTTTCTAGTGTATTCTTGTGATTCGTATTTCAGCGTGTAGTTCATTTATTGTGATCTATTCCACATCGATTTCTCAACAGTTTGCACATCCTTTTTTGGCTCACGTGGCACAACCCAACGACATTGTCGGATGCCACATTTAGTTCCTCCCGGCATATCCGGGCATGCATGAGGTACAATGAGTTGATCTTCCAGGCTTGAGCCATGATCAGGATTCCTTTGCTAAACTTCATGGCTCCGTTCTAGATGCTACCCCTGTAGCCTTCATCATCTAGCTGACCAACTAATATCAGGTTCAACTAAACCTCCGGAATGTGTCAGACATCCTTCAACAACAACTTCCACCCAGTTGATGTCATCAACCACACATCTCCTATGTCGACAATTCGGCATGCATAGTGATTCCCCATCCTTACACTATCGTGATCATTGGCTCTATAGGATGTGAAGCATTTCCGGTCGAGGGACAAGTGAAACGATGCTCTGGAGTTGACCACCCACGTCGTTTCATCGCTGACAAGGTATAGCTCACTATCTTCGGTGATAAGCAACAGTTCTTCTTCATTTGTCATGATTGCAGACGTTCCTCTCCTTTCCAAAATCTGCTTCGGTTTCGGAATGTTGGCCCCTCCTTTGGCTTTTCGGAAGTGTCGAAAATTCTTCTAGAAGTGCCTCAGAATGTCGCCCCCCTCCCTCTTGACTTCGACCTCATCCCCGATTTGTCCTGATTCTGGGTACTCTGATTCTGGCTTCTTCCATAACGAAGGCCTTCAGATCGATTCCGGAGTCACGGTCCTTCTGACGAGCTTCTTCATCTAGCAAGCTTGATTTACCCTTGCTAGGGATAGGTGTTTTCCTTCCGGCCCGATGTTGCCCAAAGTGACAACTAGCGTTGTCGTGAAAATCCATCACTATGTGTGGATCATGAGGCGGAACCGCCAGGGTTCTAAACGGGCAGGAAATAGGGCTCACACACACAACACAAGGAAGTCTTACACAAAAAAGGCACGAGTATTTGAACGTGTTTGTGAAAAGGAGAGGTGCATGGGCAAGCCCTAATCAACCCCTAATCACAAGGCGAACGAATGCACGTGAGGAAGGCTTACACATGGACACACAAGGAAACGGCTTACTTACACACACGAGAGAAAGAGTTTCGAATGCCTTTGTAAAAAGAGAGGTGCATGAGCAAGCCTGAACGCTCCCTTGTTACAAGAAACGCGAACACACAAGCAAGGTTTACACACGGGAGATAAATTTTGAACGCTATCATGAAGATTTTCGGAAATGGTGTGAAAATTACATGGAATGTACAAAATCGAGTGTCGTTCTTATATTAGTTTAATATCTTGGTACGAAAAGATGGATGTCTTCAAGAGATTCCGAATACATTTTACTACATGTGAAACAGACAACTTAGTGTTAAGTTATGTGAGTGTGAAGTTTGAGATGAAGAAGAGGAAAACAAAATTGTGTGATATTCCACATAGATAGGACACCATCAAGATTCAAGAGTATATTAGAGCCATACCTCTTTATATTTCATCTATGTGTCACGAGCACAAAAAGGTTGGGTTGTACAACTTGGACGAATGGATGTGGACGAACCGGAGCCGGACCAGGCGACATCGGAACCGGACCGGATGGACCGGATCACTGGGTCAGATGCGGACTGGATGAACCAGATAAACGAATCGATCGGATAGGTTGATCGCGACGATTTCGGTGTGAAACGAACAAAATAATCTAGACTAAAAAAAAAAAACTAGTAAAAATTTGTATACAAAGGGATACAAGCAAGGCTTCAACCTTGCACCTCCAAGATAGGAAGTAGTAACTTACCACTAAGCCAAGTCATTTCTTTAGAAATATTTTTTCTACCATTATACTTTCACATGTAAATTCTCATATTAGAACTTGAATGAGTGACATGGTTATCATGCATGACATGTAATGCATGAGTGCCAAATGGCAAAGATGGATCACATGCATTCCATGCATTGTATGCATGTCTTACCCTCACATACATCATATGCATGGGGGCATCTATAAAAGAGTGATGAAAAAGATCAATGGGAGCTATGTATTAATCAAGAATTTAAGAAGAAGAAAATTGGTTATCCAATTGACGATATATCTTGTTCCTCAAATCGAAAGTCAAGGGTTCAATCTTAATCTCTCTCTCGATTTCAATCTCTCTCAATCTAAAGTCAAGTGTTCTATCTTATCTCAATCTCCCTCTCTTTCAATCTATCTTAAATACTTTCTCGCTAAAGCTAGTACAAACTTAAAATCCTTCCGGTCCAGAACCCCGGCGGTTCCACCTCACGATCCACACATAGTGACAGATTTTTCATGACATAATTAAGTGGTGAACCCGACGTGAAAGAGACGGTAGGAAGGAGCAAGTCGAGGATCACCCGATACTTGGAGATGGCGTCCTCAAGCAATCAATTGGGAGAGTTCGAAAGGATGATGCTAATCGTCGAACAAATGATGAGATCTCGGGACAATGATGCAAGCATGGAGAAGGCTGTTGACCGTGTCATGGAAAGGGTCAATTTGATGGAAGGAACATTACGAAGTTCCTTGATGCATACAGAAGGGAGATGAATCAGAGGGATGTGTCTGAAGCGTGTCAAATTACAAGTTTCAAGAGAGTAAACGCCAACAACATCCAAAGACGTGTTATCGAGCTTCAAGAAGGCAAGCCAACATGGTTCGAGTTCGAGAAAGCAATATTAGTGGAGTTCACGTTGGAAGATTTATCGAGGATGACTCGACATGCCTTGATGAAGTGGATAGAGAAGAAAAAGAAGAAGATGAGTGCCTCGAGGGTGTACGACGAGTTCAACCAAATGTTTGGTCTTCTCCCCACCACAGACCAAGTGCTACTTGAGGAGGACAAGACTTTGTACTTCTTGAAAGCTGTGGATATGAAGGATAGACGAGAATTGGGGACTCTTCTTGAAGATGATACCTAAGCAAACGGGCTTGTAGCAGACTGGATTGCGGTGAAGCGGGCATGCAATAGGCTCGACAAGCGTCGTCGATGGGTTGATGACGCTGACTTGGCAAGATCGACTATAAAGGAAGAAGCGAGACAACCGAAAGTAGCTGAGCCCCCCAAGCAAAGTAACACGGAAGAAAAGAAGATTGATGATGACATCATCGAAGAATTGGCGAAGAAGTTCAAGACGGTCACGCCAGTGAACATGAATCGTCGGGGTCCCAAAGGAAAGGAACCCTTTAGATGTGTGTGGTGCGATAGCATGGACCACATGAGAAGGGATTGTGCGAGCCTTCGAGACGCCATTCGACAAAATATCGTATACATGGATGGCAACATGATCTGCTCAAGTGAGACTAGAAGACCCCTATGGGTGAATTTCGGAAGGGGAGGAATGAAGAAAGCCATGGAAGATGCTGAGACGACTCATGTCGGAATAAGTGTCGGGAAAGACAAAACTGAAGTTGCTAGAGCGGGAGCAAAGTTTTGTTCTACCATTCTCGAGTATGAGAACAAGGGAAAGGTCACTTCAAACTAGGTAGAGCTTGCGGACCGAAGTGTGCATAGCATAACCGGATGGTCGGATCTTGTGGATGACAACACCATACTCGCGGAAGTGATGTGTGACAACCACAAGGTGTTCGTGGATGAAAAGAGAAAAAGAATGGAAGGGCAAAACAACCCATCAAAAAGACATGAAACAAGGGGCGCAAAAAAGAAAGAAGATGCAGAAACGAGTCGAGCTTTACAAACGGAGGGAGGAGACTGAAGCCAGAAAGGGGAGTTGAGCAAACGAGTTGAAGAAATGGTATGGCCCGTGAAGGTTGGTGTCAAAGACCCCGCTCAGAAGACAAGAATTATGCCTACCTATAAGCTAAGGTCGGACATAGAGCAAACGACAAATCTGAAGAAGATTCTCGAGGAATGTGTTCTCGATAGCCACGTGACTTTGTCCTTAAGGGAATTGCTTGGCATTACGAAGGAGTTCCATGATATGATCGTGGACCTTGTAAAGAGAAAAAGACAACAATCAGCCGAGGGAGAACAGAAGCCATTAAAAGAAAAAACAAATGCCATAATGATGACAAGGGATGAAGTCGATGAAGATATGGTGGATAGCCACTATACTCGACCTCATTGGGCATGAGTGACAACGGAGACACCGGTGAAGATCGGGGAGAAGAAAGAGACCGTGGTAGCCTTGATCGACCATGGCTCGGAGATCAACCTCATGTCAACCGAGTTCTATAAAAAAGGGAGATGGCCAATTAACACAAACCACGGATGGAAGATTCGAGCGACAACAAAGACCACAGAGGACTTGTATGGAGCTTGTCCCTATCATGAAGACATACATTTTGGCCTTACAAGGATTCAAGCCCAAGACGTCTTGGTCTATATGTTAGACCTTTAACCATTATAATAACATATATGATGTATAGTTATAATAAATATATTATTAATTATTACAGGATATTTAGAGTATTCTAGAACATTCTAGGATATTCCATGATTATATTAAATATCATAAATATCATAAATATTCTAGAACATTCCAGAATACTCCATAAGGACCTATAAATAGGTGTTTATTAATTCATCACAACTCATTCGGTTCAACACCAGTTTGTATCCCCTTAGCCTAGTCTTTGTAATGCTTGCTCTCTTATAATATAAACTCTCTTTCCATTTCTAGTGTTCTTTCTCTCTCTCTCTCTCTCTCTCTCTCTCTCTCTCTCCTCTCTTCCTTCTATTGTCGTCTTATCTTTCTCTCTCCTATTCTCAAGTCACGACAGTTTGAACCAAATATCTCTCTTTTCTTTTTCTCCAACTTCTTCTTATCTTAACCTTATTCAAGCAAATCTAGCAATTTTCTCTCGCAACTATGGAGTCCGTCAGCAAGCAAGAATATATGCATGTTCTCTCCAAGCTTGACATGCTAACAACCAAAGTCGTGGTACTAGAGCATGAAAATCAAAGATTGTTGGGAGACCTACAACAAGTAAGTGTTGAGAAAGTACAACAATATGAAGAATTGGAGACTACTCTATTGCAATGACAAGCGGCGGAAGTTCAAACCTCGCTGAAGGAACCCAAGATTAGTCTGCCAGCCAAGTTTGATGGTACAAGGTCTCATTTTCATGGATTTTTAAATTAGGTATGGCTTGTGATTAAATTGCATCCTAGCCATTACCCAACTGATTTTGCTTGTGTGGGACTAGTTGGTACCTTGTTAATTGGTACCGCCTTAGCATGGTTTGCACCACTCCTAGAGAAGCACTCACGATTATTAGAATATTTTGAAGGGTTTATTAATGAGTTCCAAGCCAACATTGGAGACACTGATAGTATCAGGACCGCAATAAAGAAAATTCGGCGATTAAAACAAGGAGATCGTCTTGCGTCCGCTTATGCTGTACATTTTCGCCTTCTAGCATGTGATATTCCATGGGACGAGGCGGCATTAATGGACCAATTTTTTCAAGGTCTGCGCAATGATGTGAAGGATTTACTTCTTACCTTCCATGATGATCAAAAATCTCTTACTGAAGCAATAAGCCGGGCCGTGCGATGTGACAATCGCTTATTTGAGCGGCGTTCGGAGTGCCAACAAATGTTACGTTTCCGACCAACAAAAAAATATGCTTCAGTGGTCGCAACTCCACCCCAAGTATCAAAGTCAAGTGTGGTGGAAGGCCCTACTCCTATGGAAATCGAGAAAACATGATGTCGAGGACCATTATTAGATGATGAAAAGCAACGACGGCGAGCGAATCGTCTATGCCTATTGTGGTGGTCCAGGGCATATTGCTATGAATTTTTCACATAAACCACAATGACAAGTTAACCAAGTAAGTGCTCATGACAATCCCATCTCAATTTCTATCCCGCCTTCTCGTAACCCAAGTTGGCCTAGTAGTCCTTGTCATAAAATTACATTTGATGTCTTGAGCCAATTAGATGATGTGTTAAATGAGTAAGCTCAGCAAAAATCGGAGCCATTTGGTTGGACAGCCCTAAGCATGTAACGTTCGTCCCTAGTCGTGGTTCCATTTCATCTGGTCAAGCAAAGGTTCAAACAGTTTTGGATTGGCAAACATCACATTCTATGCGAGATATACAATGCTTTTTAGGGTTCGCAAAATTTTATCGCAAGTTCATCAAAGATTATTCAAAGATCGTATTGTCCCTCACTCAACTGACACAGAAGAATCGACCATTGGTGTGGAGTATAAATGCAAACTCTACATTTGAAAGATTAAAGCAAGCATTTACATTCGCACCAATTTTGATGCATGTTGATCCATTGAAGTGCTTTATACTCAAAACTAATGCATCCCAGATTAGCAATGATGGCCAATTGCACCATGTGGCTTTTCATTCACGAAAATTTGAAGCTATAGAAATCAACAATGAGATTCATGACAAAGAGCTTCTTGCCATTGTGGATTCATTTCAACAATGGCGACATTTTTTGGAGGGTTCGTCTCAACAAATCATTGTCTATAATGATCACAAAAATCTAACGTACTTCCAAAGTGCTCGAGTTGTGAGTCATCGACAAGCTCGTTGGGCTTAGTTCTTAACTCGTTTTGATTTCGTAATTCTATATCGCCCTAGGACACAACAAGGAAAAACAGATGCTTTATCTCGACGTTCGTATATGGAACTTCAACCAGGATAGGCCGCATTTGAAAGTCAGAGGCAAATCCTCTTGGGTCCTAACCGTCCACGACTAATTGCATTTCATGCTATAGACACACCTGGGTATTCAAGTCTTCTGGACTCCATTCGGGAGCATATTGAGAGTGATGAATTCACCCAAGATATTCTGAACCAGGATGTGGAGATTGATCAACACTTCTTCGTGCAAGACTCGGCTTCACATCCTATCATCCTAGGACAACCGTATATAACATCGTCCCGGATGGAGACCAAGGTGTTTGATAACGGAGCAGCCTTCACGCGCGTCAAGAGTCTTGATAGTAAAAGATTTGTTCAATTCCAGATGATGCGAGCTAATCATGAAAGGAACTGAGATAGCCTTGGAGGCGAATCCTCGGATTTTTAAAGTGGACTATTGAAGCATGGGACACAAATAGTCCGGGCAATCATAAGTCCCCACAAAGAAGTAGAGCGCATGGATTGCAAGGAGAAGAAACATGCGTCACACCTAGTGGCGCATGCAAACTAACACTACTAAACATGAAGGACAAGCATTGAATACAAGACTTCGAGAAAGTTTTGAAAGAAGAATGCATAATCGAAGAAGAAGAATTTGTCTCTCATATTCTGGAGGAAGCCTCATTTAATGACACCATCGGCGAAATCGAGGAAGTCGTGGACTTGAGCTATCCTCACCATCAACATGTGATTTCGGTTAACTTCGTCAACATGTATACTATCATCGATGAATATCATCGAGGCATCTTGATAGAGGAAGCCGAAGTCAACACAAAATATAAAACCGTGGATAGGAAGATCAAGCCAGTTGTAGTTCCGCTATCGGAAGATAGCTGGCAAAAGATGAAGGAAGTTGCAAAAGATCCAAGCTTAAGGAACCCAAATACAATTGGTCACGTCTTCACTGAAGAGACGAAGGGAAAGCTACGAGTTGGAAGGGAGGATTTCCTCCTTCCTAAAGAGGAGCAAATGTTCCGCGAAATTCTTGAAAGACATGGGAAGGCTTTCTCATTTTTCCCACAAGAAATCGGATGTGCTAATCCAAGGATGGTAGAACCGATGGTGATATTCACAGTGCTGCATGTGCCTTGGAATTTGAAACCGAAACCAGTTCCGAGAGCACACCTACCGAAGTTGATCGAGCTCTTAAAGGAGAAGGTGAGGATGGGAATTTTGGAACCGTCGAACGCTCCTTATTCTAATATATGGTTCACGGTGCCAAAGAAGAATGGATCGTTGCGATTCATTCAAGATCTTCAACCTGTCAACAAGGTGACAATTCGGAATGCTGGAATCGGTCCAAGTGTGGATGAATTTGCCGAGGCGTTTGCGGGCTGGTCCGTCTACTCCATTGGTGATCTCTACTCTAGCTACGATAAATTCCAGTTGGTGGTCGATAGTCGTGACATTACAACCATGAGAACTCCTATCGGGTTGGTGTGGATGTGTACCTTACCTCAAGGTGCGACGAACTTGGTGGCTCATATAATGAACGCCATGAACAAGTCTTGAAGGATTGCATCCCAGATATCACGATGCCATTCTTAGATGATATCATGATAAAAGGATGTTCGGAAGATGCGAATTTGACATTTTCGGGAGAAAACTCCGCATTCGGGCAACCGGAGATCTTGGTCGTAGGTCACTTGTGTGGAGCATACGGTAGGAAGCCTTCGCCATCCAAGGTGAATGCAATCCAAGACATGAAAGAAGAATGTGTAACCCAAACGAAAGTTCGAAGGTTCCTTGGAGCATGCGCATTTTATCATATTTGGATTCCATACAATGCCCACATTGTTGAGCCATTATATGGTCTACTAAAGAAGAAGCAGAGGTTTGAATGGACGAGCGAGCATACAATCGCCATCTGAAGGCTAAAGAAATTATTGATGGAGGCACCTGCATTACGGAAGGTGGATTATTCCGAGGGCAAGCCCATTTTCGTGACTGTGGATACTAGTCCAATCGGAATCGGATGGGTTATCAACCAAGAAGACGAAGATTGCAACCGATATGCAATTCAGTTTGGCGCGAAAGTGTTGAGTGACAGGCAAAGAAGGTATGCCCAAGTGAAAAGAGAGCTATGGGGAGTCGTCTCGGCAATCAAATCTGATCGTGATTACCTTATTGGAGCAGAAGTCATAATTGAGACAGATTGCCTACCAAATTTGGGTATGATATTTGGTTGCAATACACCAGATATTGAAATGTTGCGTTGGATTGCATATATCAAATCACTCAACCCGGAGATCCGTCATGTAGCTGGGAAGCGTAATGTCGTTGCAGACATGCTATCACGAGTGAGATACAACGGAGAAGAAGATCGACATTCTGATGAGGAGGATGTTGTCTTGGATTTCTTTACAAGTTCCTACGCTCGGGTGCTGACTACTTTCATAGAAGAGGACTACGAAGGCGAATTCGTGGAGATTGGGAAATACTTGAGTTCTCTCCAAAAAGATGAAACCATACAAGTATTTCCATCGAATTCGGAAGAAAGCATACAAGTATTTCCTTAAGGATGGAGCTCTTTGGAGGCATGCCAAAAAGAAGAATGGGACTCGGATGTGAGTTGTCTGCAAGCTTGAAGACCGACAAAAACTAATGTCTGAATTTCATGATAGTGTTTTTGCAGGCCATCGAGGAATATGGGCTACGTTTGCAAAGCTTAAGGAGAAATATTGGTGGTTGGGCATCTACAAAGATGTAGCAGCTTATGTGGAAACATGTACGGAATGTCAGATGTTTTCAAATGTTCGCCATCGAGATGAGCTTCATCCGACCTACCCGTTGTCGTGAAGAAAACCGCCCCTTAGCGTAATCGGTGCATAGCGCGCGTGAACCAGCTCTTCACGCGTGCGCACCCTTTAATGTGTATAATAGAGAATTAGGTACAAAGGTATATCCTAGGTAGTTAGATTCGGGAGGTAGGAAGTTAAGGAGGGAATTTTGGGGAGGAGGACGAAGTGCTGTCGGACCGAAACCGAACGCTTCTCCTCTGTTCGTTCTCCATCGCTCTTCTCTGCAGGTTTTCGGGAGGCTCGCGCTGCTTCGAGGAACGCCCGTGTGCTTCCGGTAGCACCTCTGTCCTATCCCCTTTCGTGCGCAGACGAGCAGGCATTGGCGTCTGTTCGCCGGCCTGTTCGGTTGTAACCGCTCGCGTGCTGTGTTGTTTATTTGTCATTCGTTAATATACAAACATTCGTGTCTCTCTGTCTCTGTGTCCATTCGTGTCTTCTGCGTTGACAGGGCCGTGTCCCTGTGTTTCTTTGCTCATACGTAACTGAGCATCTCTCTCTTTCTCTTTCCCCTTCTATCACCTGCTCTTCGGTTCAAGACCCCGGTGGTCCCGCCTCGTTTCTCCACGCACGCGCGTAGTAACGCGACATCTTTGGTGAACCCGACGTGAACAAGGCGGTAGAGGAGCAGAAGATGACGGGGTCGGATCTTGCAGAGGCCATGGCTTCGGCCGTGGACCGAATAATGAGCGCGCGCGAGGGCACCGGCGCCCTTGACAGGGCTATTGACGCGATCGTCGGTACGATCGGCCGGTTCAGTGGGAAGGATGCCACGAGTTATTTGGCGTCCTACCGGGCGGATATGTTGATGAGGGATATTCCAGAACAGAGGCGTCTTGCCGGATTCCCTCGAGTGGCGATGTCGGGCATCCATGCGGAGGTGCTCGAGGTCCGGGCGGAGAGCCGGACCTAGGAGGAGTTCGAAGTACGGCTCCTGGAGAAATACGGGCTGGATGACGCGCTTCGACTTTCGAAGCGGGGCTTCATGGAGTGGGTGGAGTCCCCCAACAAAGGAAGAAATGCGTTGGTACTCCTCCGAGAGTTTGAGGAACGCTTTGTGTGCCATTCGGCGCTCGATCGGACCGTTCTGGACACAAGTCGTGTCCTACTGTTTGTCAAATCGGTTGACGAACGGGACCGGGAGCAAGTGGGCTCCTTACTGGAAACCGAAGATGGCCTGATGGCCGACTAGACCACGGTAAAAAGAGTCTGCGGCCGTTTTGACAAACGGCGGGAGTGGGCTGATACAAGGGCGACCGGGGCGGGTCCTGTCGCAGCAAGGAAACTCGAACCGATACCGCATGCGCGAAGGGAAGAGACCCGGGAGTGGCTCGAACCGGTTCGGCTTCGACCAGCGTGGTCAGAGGCTCGTCCGGGGGAACAACTTTTGAGGAGTTGACACGGGCGGTAAAGGATCTCCAGATCGCCCAGGCTCGGAGGGAAGGCGGCGAACAAGCTCATGACCGACGGCCTCCGGCAGGAAATAGGTGCATGTGGTGCGACGAGGTCGGCCACATCCGGAAAGATTGCGGGGACTTTGCGGAGGCTTTGAGAAGCCGGGTAGTGTACCTATGGGAAGGTCGGGTGCACGGCAGCGATACCCGGAGGGCCCTGAACCGAAACGACGGGCGAGGGGGAATGAAAAGGCTGATGAAAGAGGCGGCGGCCTGGCACGCGGAGACCGTCCACTACTCGGCGTCAGCCGGTATTCGGGTCGGAGGCAGCGAGGCCCAGAAGGAGAGCAAAGCCGGGTTCTGGCCGATGATGCTGGAAGGCCTCGTCAGTGCCCGACTAAGGAAAGACGAGGTGGACCGCGCGGAGAAGTGGGTCCAGGAGGTAACCGGGTGGAGTGACCTGGTCGAAGAAAAGACGGGTTTCGTCGAAGCAGCTTGCCAGAACTACGAGGCTTTGGTTGAAGACAAATGGGTAGGTAAAACCGGAGGGGCTGGACCCTCACAGAGATACGAAACCCGATTCAAGCCGAAACGGAATGAGCCCGGCGAGATCAGTGCCCGGGATAACCACAAGAAGGGCGGATACCGGTTGGGCACAGAGATCGAAAGGACCACGGACCTACGAAAGATCCTGGAAGAACGAATCCTCGACAGCAAGGTGGAACTGTCGTTGCGGGAGGTGCTCGGAATCGCCAAGAAGGAGTTCCACGACTCCATCGTAGACTTGGTGAAGAGGAAGAGGTTGTCGACGGAGACAGAACCGGAAAGGCCGGTGGAGGTGCGGACGACGCACATAGAGGACATGGCGCTGGAAGACGAGTGGGTGGAGAGCCACTATTCAAGGCCACACTGGGCCCGAGTGACCACGGAAACCCAGGTGAAGATCAGAGATGTTCAGGAACCGGTGGTGGCGCTGGTGGACCACGGTTCGGAAATAAACCTAATGTCCATGGATTTCTACAAGAAGGGGAAATGGCCGATCAACACCAAGCACGGGTGGAAGATACGGGCGGCGACGCGCGCCACCGAGGAACTACACGGGGCCTGCCCAAACGTGCGAGTCAAGATCGGCGACGTCGAGATAGAACAACACTTCTTTGTGCAAGAGACGTCCTCGCACTCGGTCATACTGGGAGAACTGTACATTACGGCAGCACGGATGGAGACCAAGGTGCTGGATAACGGGTCGGCTTACGCGAGGGTCAAGAGTCAGGATGGGCGTCATTCGGTCCAGTTCGTGATGGTGCGACCGAACCACGAGAGAAACCGCGAGTCCCTCGGTGGCGAGAACCGAGAGGATTTTTAGAGAGGGCTGTCAAGGCGTGGGGCCGTGATAGTCCGGACACTCCGGGAAAACCCAACAAATGTATGATAGAGGCGAAACCGAAGAAACCTTGTACCATAAGTAGGAAGTTTTGTTTCTCCGACAACGGAGGGTGTACGATAGTTGCCGTTGTTGGCCGAGAAAAGACAAGGGCGGAAGAGCGACTTCGGGTATGCGGAGTTCTCGGGCCCAGCGAGGAAATCAACGGAGCCGTCGAGGCGGTCTCCTTCGACAATAGCTTGGGAATACTGAGAGAGGTGGTCGGAGAGGGCCTTAAAGAGGACCGAACGATACCTGTTTGTTCAGAAGAGATGTACAAAGTCATCGCGGACTTCGGTCAAGGGCTCGAGTCGGATTGGACGGCCCGGGTTAGCACGAAGTACAAGACTGTGGACCGGAAGGTAAGGCCAGTCGTGGCACCCTTACCGGAGGGCAGCGAGTTGCGAATCAAGGGGGTCGCGTCGGACCCCAGTTTACGAGATCCGGCCTGCATAGGACACACCTTCACCGACAGAACGCTACGGAAGCTCAAAATCGGTGGGGGCGGGTTCCTACTGCCGACGGAAGAAGACCGGTTTCGGAGAATGCTCAGAAGGCACGGGAAAGCCTTCGCATTCTCACCGGAAGAGATCGGGTGCGTAGACCCGACAGTCATGAAGCTGATGGTGATATTCACGGTACCGCATGTGCCGTGGAATCTCAAACCAATTCCGGTCCCGAGAGCTCACATCCCGGAGTTGATGGAGCTGTTGAGGCAGAAAGTCGATATGGGCATCCTCGAACCGTCGAGTGCCCCGTACTTGAACCGGTGGTTTACCGTACTGAAGAAGAACGGGACGTTGCGCTTCATTCAAGACCTGCAACCGGTCAACAGAGTGACCATTCGGAACGCAGGAATCGGACCAACGATAGACGAGTTCGTGGAGGCCTTCGCCGGAAGATCGATCTACTCGGTCGGTGATCTATACTCGGGGTACGATCAGTTCCAACTAGCCGTGAAGAGCAGAGACATTACGACGATGCAGACTCCTCTCGGCCTAGTGCGGATGTGTACCCTTCCACAAGCAGGGACGAACTCGGTGGCCCACATGGTGAATGCGATGAACAAGGTGCTGAGGGATTGTATCCCGGACATCACCATGCCATTCTTGGACGACATCCCGATCAAGGGATGTCCGGTGGAGGAAAAGGACGAAACGATCAGACCGGACGGATGCCGAAAATTCGTGGCGACACACATTGACGACTGCGAGAGGGTGCTGCAAAGGCTAGAGGACGCGAGGCTCACCTTCTCCGGGGAGAAATCGGGCTTCGGGCAATCAGAGATCATGGTCGTCGGACATCTATGCGGATCGTATGGCCGGAAACCGTCTCCAGCTAAGGTGGAAGCCATCTCCGCAATGAAGCCCGACTGTAACTCGGTCACAGAGGTACGAAGGTTCTTAGGAGCATGCGCGTTCTACCATATATGGATCCCGCATTACGCCCACGTTGTCGAGCCGCTATACGGGTTGCTGAAAAAGGGGCGAAAATTCAAATGGTGAGATGAGCATACGGAGTCGGTCCGAAAGATGAAGGAGGCTCTTGTTGCAGCTCCTGCAGTCCGGAAGGCTGTCTACGAGAAAGGCACTCCCATCTACATAACGGTAGATACAAGTCCGACCGGGATCGGATGGGTCGTCAACCAAGAAGATGAGGATTGCGTTCGGTTCCCAATCCGGTTCGGCGCGAAGGTCCTCAGCGAGCGACAGCAAGGATACGCCCAGGTTCAACGCGAACTCTGGGGTATCGTTTCGGCGGTGAGGGCCGATAAAGACTATCTGATCGGGACAGAGGTTATTATCGAGACAAACTGCCTGCCGATTCTCGGCATGGTTTCCGGATGCGCAACCCCGGACCTGCCAATGCTCAGGTGGATAGCGTACATCAAATCCCTGGATCTGGAAATACGACACATTTCCGGGAAAGACAATGCCATGGCCGACATGCTTTCGAGGGCGCGATTCGACGACGAGGGCGGCATGGTTTCGGAGGACGAGGAAGTCGGCGTGGACTTCTTCGAGGCGGCTTACGTAACAACCGAAGGGGGGAGCACTCCGGCGCTTAACGATTTCAACGAGAGCAAGTACGACGAGGAGTGACTGCAGATTGGGGGATTCTTGAGGACGATGACGCCGGACGCGTCATGGACAAAGAACGAGCGAGGCCAACCGGATCCGGAAGAAAGCATACCGATTCTTTCTCCAGGATGGATACTTGTGGAAGCACCCGAAGAAGAGAAACGGCATCCCGCTCTGAATAGTGGCGATGGAGGATGAACAAGAGGAGTTGCTGAAGGCCTACCACGACAGCCCCTGGGCTGGACACCGTGGGACGTGGGCCACGTTCAAGAAACTAAAGGGGAAGTACCGGTGGCCGGGACTGTACCGGGACGTGTGTCGGTTCCTGATCGAGGACGTGATATGCCGGTACGGGTGCGTCGGGAATATCGTGGCTGACCGCGGGGAGTTGGACGCCAAAGAGGCCGAGGAGTTGTTCGACTGGTTAGGGGTCAAGCTCTCGCTCACCACAGCGTACAATCCGGAGGCGAACGGGAAGGTGGAGCGCGGACACGAACCGATCGTCAAAGCGCTAGTCCGGGCGTGCGGAGGCCAGGTCGGGAACTGGCCACGAGTGTTACCTTATGCCTTGTGGGCGGACCGGACAACGCACAGTTCGGTAACCGGGTTCATGCCGTCAGAGCTCATGTTCGGACAGAAGCCGGTCATGCCGATGGAACGGACGATCTCCTCTTGGGCAACAATGGACTGGAGAGACGAGACGAGCCGGGAAGAACTGCTAGTGGCGCGTATACGGTAGCTTGAGCGGAGGCCAGAGGACGTGGAACGAGCGGCGGAGAGACTTCGGATGGCAAGGATGAGGAACAAAGCCCAGTTCGACCGAACACACCGGGCAACACGGAAGTTTGCAAAGCGGTGGTTCGGGCCTTACGTGGTAACGAGCGCCAACGACAACGGGACGTATCACCTGGCGGAACTCGAGGGTACGAGGATGGCGATACCGGTAGCAGGGAAGCGGATCAAAGTGTTCAAGAAGCGCCATGACGGCGAACCGGATCTAAGAGGCTTGGATAGCGACGACGAACAGTCCGAAACGGAGGACGAACCGATGGATGAGGAACCGGAACCCAGACCGGTTTTCTCCAACCAGAACCTAATTTTGGCGCATACCGGTGGATGCGCGGTTAGGTGGGGGCGGATGTCGTGAAGAAAACCGTCCCTTAGCGTAATCGGTGCATAGCGCGCGTGAACCGGCTCTTCACGTGTGCGCGCCCTTTAATGTGTATAATAGAGAATTAGGTACAAAGGTATATCCTAGGTAGTTAGATTCGGGAGGTAGGAAGTTAAGGAGGGAATTTTGGGGAGGAGGACGAAGTGCTGTCGGACCGAAACCGAACGCTTCTCCTCTGTTCGTTCTCCATCGCTCTTCTCTGCAGGTTTTCGGGAGGCTCGCGCTGCTTCGAGGAACGCCCGTGTGCTTCCGGCAACACCTCCATCCTATCCCCTTTCGTGCGCAGACGAGCAGGCATGGACGTCTATTCGCCGGCCTGTTCGGTTGTAACCGCTCGCGTGCTGTGTTGTTTATTTGTCATTCGTTAATATACAAACATTCGTGTCTCTCTGTCTCTGTGTCCATTCGTGTCTTCTGCGTTGACAGGGCCGTGTCCCTGTGTTTCTTTGCTCATACGTAACCGAGTGTCTCTCTCTTTCTCTTTCCCCTTCTATCACCTGCTCTTCGGTTCAAGACCCCGGTGGTCCCGCCTCGTTTCTCCACGAATGCGCGTAGTAACGCGACACCGTTGGCTATGCATTATAAATGGATGGTGGACATTGTAATGATTCTAATGGGGCGATGGTAGATGAGGTATCTTGTGCTTGCAAGAGAAGGGTCTAGGGTTTAGGGTTGAAGGGCGAGCATTGAGAACTAAAGAAACATCATCAATATGCAAATTTCTTCTTGAAGATGTTATTTGCATATATGGATGCGTCGGCAAGATAGTGGTTGATAGAGGCGAACTAGATGCCAATGAAGCTAGAGAATTCTTCTCTAGGATGGGAATCAAACTATATCTTACCATTGCGTATAATCCGGAAGCAAATGGGAAGGTGGAACGTGGACATGGACCGATTGTGAAGGCTCTAGTGAAAGTTTGCCATGGGAAAATAGGAGAATGGCCACGTCTATTGCCATTTGCATTATGGGCTGACAGAACTACTCAAAGCACGGTGACGGGATACATGCTGACAGAGCTCATATTCGGACAAAAGCCGATAATGCCTATAGAACAAAGTATTATTTCATGGTTTACATTGCCATGGCAAGATGAGATAAGTAGAGAAGATCTTCTAGCATTGAGGATTCGACAGTTGGAGTAGAATTTGGAAGATATAGAGGTGGCTAAAGCGTGGCTAAACAATGCAAGGCTAAAGAACAAGAAAGACTTCGATAAACGACATCGACTTCGCCCGAGGAAAATCGTTGAAGGAGATTGGGTGCTAGTTTATGGCAGTAGCCTAGACAACCAACATAGTACGGCTCGAAAATTTTCACTACGATGGTTTGGACCATATGTGGTGAAGAAAGTGGAAGAAAATGCAACATATCATTTAGTAGAATTGGATGGTACACCACTTGCCTTGCCAATTGCCAGTAAAAGAGTCAAGATCTTCAATAGAAGAGATAGAATAGAAATTGGATTCGAAGCTTTTGACGATTTTGTCTTGGGCATCGATGAAAACATATAGTAAACAAAAGTGGAGCCTCACCAAAATTGGCACATACCAGTGGATGTGCAGGTTTGGTGGGGGCGAATGTCATGTGAATCGTTACACACTATGTAAAAAAATAATGAAACAATTATTTTAGATTAGATTAGTAGATTGTTATAGAAATATGGATGTACTCAAGAGCTTCAAAATGCATTTTATTACATACAAAATAGACAACTACATATCAAGTTAGGTGGAGATGAAGCTTGATAAGATAGGGAAAATACAAATTTGAAGTATCCCACATAGATAGGAAACTTAAGGCCCTGGCTATATAAGCACATTGAGATCCCTCATTTTTATTTGTGCTAAGAACACTTTGGCCACTTTGTCTTGACAGATGATGGTGGCCAAGTTCCCAAAAACCGGAAACCGGCCGGTAAGCAAAACCGGGAACTGGACGGTAAGCAAAATTGGAAACGGTTGGTAAGCAATCTAGAATTGGAACTGGCCGGAAAACAATCCGGAATGGGCTAGTAAGCAAACTAGAACCGGCTGGTAAGCAATTCGGAACTAGACGGCAAGCAAACCGGAACCGGTCGGTAAGCAATCTAGAACCAGCAGGTAAGCAAATCGGAACTGGTCGGTAAGCAATCCGGAACCGGTCGGTAAGCAAATCAGAACCGGCGAAATCGGCAATCAGATGGTGTCAGAAACTGGGCGGATCCGACAACCAGCGACGATCGTGACGGACAGATGATAGGATCATGTGGCTAATTAAAGTGAAGTGAAGAAAACTAAAGTAAAGGTCTTGTGGACGGTCGCATGCAACTAAAAGAAAAAGCTATGCAACTAAAAATAGATGGAACTAAAAGAAAAAGCTATGCAACTAAAAGTAGAGGCCATGCAACAAAAAGTGGGAGGCATATGATCAATGGGGGGCTCTCCATATATTTTTTTATCTTATTTTATTTTCCTTTTGAGCTCCCTTATCTTATCAAAGCCAAGAACCCTAAATTTCCGGATGGAAGTCATAAACCCTAATTTCCCTACGGAAGCCATATCTCTCATAAACCCTAATTTTCCCTCCGGAAGCCATATAATTTTCCTATCGAATCCGTATCTTAGTTTCTTCTAATCTATTATTCTAGTAATCTCCATAAGCTAAAACTTTTGTAATCCCAATCTTGGGATTGATTGTAATCTTTCTTTTCCTTTGTTAATAAAATTTGTCAATTTTTCTTATTTTTCGGTTAATTCTTAGTACATAAACATACGAATCTGATATCCTCTGGTCGGAGGCCTCGGGGTCTTGCCTCAAGTTCACGTATCCTCATTGTATTTCTGTGACAACGTATTCTTTTACATATACCCACTTGCAGCCAATCAGTTTGCAATGTCAGGGAGGGTCCACTAGGTCCTAGGTGTTGTTGGCATCGAGTGCCCGCATCTCTTCCTTCATATCAGCATGCTAATGTGCATCCTTTATCGCTTTTGCGTAGCTCTCCAGCTCACGTACTTCCACCACTTTCGTCATGTACCCATAGTGATGCACCATGTACTCATTACACCCATATCGTTTTACGGGGTTCTTCTAGTGGGTCGATCGGCGTAAGTTCTCATTAGCCGATCTCTAGGTCATCTTAGCCGAGTCAGACTTCGTTCCCGAAGGTCCGTCTTCATTATTACCGAAGTTGTATTCGCTCCAATCCAACTCGTCTCTGTCGGTGTCATATTCCAACATCTTCTTCTTCCCTTTCTCCTTACGAATGAACCATCTCCTCGGTTCCTTGCACAGAGACAACATGGCTAAGTCTCCTACTCACCGGCTCTTCATCTGACTGGTCGTTCTGACTCAGTCGCTCGTTTGGCCCGCTCAATTGAAAGGAGATCAGACTCTCATCTAGAGTACCGAACTACTCTTCCTCTTCTGCCCGAATTATTTCGGGCTCACTCGCCTCATCTTCCGGAATCGAGTCGGAGTCGGTAAGGAGTACCAGGATGCTAATTCGTCAAATTCAACATATCCGCTTACTCGTACTTGCTTAGTCTAGGGGTTCTAGCACTTGTACTCCTTTTTCTCATGAGAGTAGTCGACCGATATGCACTTCTCCGACTTTGGGTCTAACTTTCTCCGCTTCTCATCCGGTACATGCACATAGGCTATGCTACCGAATACCTTAATGTGCCTTAAATTCAGCTTCCACCCGAAATACAACTCGTGTGTTGACACCTTATCTCCGATCCGGTTTTGGATGTAGACCGCCTCAGACGAGTAGAACCTGGGCATGCTTTTCTCCTCCAGCATCGCCCATGTTGCCTCCACAATCGACCGGTTCTTCCTCTCGGCTACGCCATTCTGTTCAAGCGTGTATCGACAACTAAATTCCCTCTGAATTCCTTTATGCTTCAAATATTTGTTCACCTAGACGAAAAAATACTCTTTTCCGCCATCCAATCACACACACTTGATCTTTCTCTCTGTTTCCCGTTCGACAAGGCTTTGTAGGTTCTGGAAACAATCGAAGACTTCACTTTTCTTGTCAATGGGATAGATCCACGCGTGCCAGCTGTAGTCGTCGATCAAGGAGACGAAATATCTGTTCCCGCCAAGACTACCGTTCTGTGCCGGTTCCCATACATTTGAATGCATCAAGTCGAGCTTGTTACAACTCCAGTTAGTTTCAGTGGGAAATAGAAACCGGTGTTGCTTCTCGAGTTGGAAAACTTCAAAAATTTGGGCCTACCGACCACTAAATTTCGGAATCTGAAAACAACATGTTTCAATTGCAGGTCTTGAAGGCTTTGGTAGTTGACATGGCCGACCTATTTATGCCACAGATCGATATCCAACTTGACCTTCTGACCTTTTGCAAACAAAGCAGTGTCGACGTCATTGGTGTCCAGGATAAAATCCTCCCGTTTCGGCACCCTTGTGAAATAATCTGGCCCTCTTCCTCGATGAAGCAGATGAGGTGCATAAACCGCACTTGCATACCCTCGTCGATGATCTGCCTGACTAACACCACGTTCTTTGTGATTTTTAGGACGTGAAGCATGTTCATAAGCTTCCCTCTTTATCTGACATGACTCAAAGGAACTTCACCGACATGTACGATCGAGTAGGGAGTTTCATATCCGGTTTCAACAACTCCCGATTGCTCCGGCTTTTCAAGATATGAGAACCACTCTTCGTGGCTCGTCATGTGGTTAGATGCTCCGGAATCAACATACCACACTTCCTTCGATCCAAAAGTGCTCTGCTTCATCGAGTTCCCCTTGTGTTTCATCACAAAGGCTGGCCTTTTTTCAATCTTACTAGTTCCAGATCCTTTTGATCGTTCGGCGTAGTGCGAGCTTTGTTTGCTCCCTTGTGCGGTCTTGCTGGATCCAGGTTTATCTGAATCAGCACGCGTCTTCTAGCACTTGCACTCCTGGTGGCCTTTCATGCCACAATATCAGCATTTTGTATCCTCCTTCAATTGCCGGTTTTTGGCTCCGCGTTGACTCCCCCTGCTTCTGGAGGATCCGGAACTGTTGTTGGCACTATCTTCGTGCCTCTGATTTTGCTCTTACTCGCTACCACTAGTGCGTGCCAACCCACGTCCTCCACGCCCATGAGGCCGATTCGCCTCCGTGTACAACATATGGTTGTCTGGTTGAGTGGTCCTCGACCTACTCCCATGATTTTCTTCGACCATTTGCATCGATTGTAAGTCGAAGAAGGACAATGGTTTCTCCAGGGTGCATATCGTTGTTCGGATTGGCCCGTACCGATGTGCTAGACCATCGAGGCAGATCTAGACCATCTCGTCTTCGTCCACCGTCACGTTGACTGAACTGAGTGTCACAAACAAGTATAATATAGCAGAGTGAAGACAAGACTAGAAACAAGAGAGAGGAAAACAAGAACTCAACTTATAGAATCCGTAATTGGTGTTGTTCACCTTGATTGGAATCAAGGTGCACCTGAGTATTTATACAAGAAGGTAGGGCTATGTAAGCCAACTAGAAATAGAGTATGGATGAGGATGCATGCAATAGAGAATGCATGACAATGTGTGGAACCTAGAAATGAGGATGCATGCAAGCTAGGAACTTCCAATGTTCAATCTACACTACATGAAGTTGGATTTATTTAGAATCTCCATTTCGGTATTTTTGAACGTATCAAAATTACATAAATTGAGTTTCCATTTTTTGGTATTCTACCGTCTCACTACAATGATGTGTTGTTTTCTGACCGGACAAGGCCTAACACAAGGTGTCACGGAGACACTTCACCAAAGGGTGATTACGGCATAGGATTATGACTCAACGATTACACCGACTTAAGTAGGTTACACGATTAGAGCGCTTTTGTTAATTACACGCGTAAGATATAACAATAATTACAGAACGGAAATCAACACAGAAGTATAAACACCATACGCTCTATTAATTATCCGCTGCGATTACAATGGGGTCCAGGCCTTTAAATAGGTTTCCGGCCCGTAGTACAAAACGGTGCCTATCGCACCTATTCGGGATCCGTCCGGATCTGGAACGGCATACCGTTTCCAGTCCGTCCGTCCACACTATGCTTATTTACAACCATACTTAATTAATTCCTTCACTCCGTATTTTGGACTCCTTGCCGGCCGGTAACACATGGCACGCCCGTGGGACAGTACCTTGTACGTCGAACCCTTCTCGGCCCCTTCATTGTTCACCCAAATTGTCCAAAATACTTTGTTCCAGAGTTTCCACTTGTTCTTCCGGTTGTGGTTGTTGCGGCTGGGCTTGCTGCTGCTGCTGTGGTTGCGGTTGGGACTGAGACTGCTCCGGCTGCTCTATAGGCGGCTGCTCCATTTGTTTCTCTGACTCCGGCATCCCCGTTTGACTGCTTCCGGTCCGGTCTCCTTCCAGTAACGGTTCCTCATCACTGAGGTTGACCGTTATTGGTTCTCGTGCTTTCTCTTCCCGGATCCGGGACCTCTCGTAGCTTTCAAACTGGATCTCCGCCTCCAGCCTGTCGTCGTCCAGCTGAGCTACAAGTTGCCGGACTTGCCCTAGTTGGTCCTCTGCCAAGGCTTGAAAGTCTTCGGCCAGCTCATCTCTTATGCCGGTGAAGTCTTCGGAAGTCAGCATATAGCAATCATCTCCCTCCTTCCGCCGGTTCTCTACGTCGGCCCGGAGCAATTGGAGTTCCGCCGCGTTCGTGGCCCACTTGGTCCACCATTTGACGGAACCGTTGTCAATCAAGCTCTTGGTCTGGTTCAACCAGGCCCGCATGATATCCTGGATGCGACTTGCTCCCATTTGCGCTCTACTTTCCACAACTTGTCGTTCCTCCTTCAACTGCTTGATGAGATTAGCCGTATCCTCCGCCTGCTCTTTGTAGCGCGTCAGCTGCCCTTGATATGTTGTCTGCAGCCTTTGCAGTACCTCCGCCGCTCTTTCTTTTTCCGCCTGCTGTTGCCTGAGGAGCTCTGTCCGAACCTTCTCCGCCTCTTCCAACCGTCTTCTGGTTTCCGCTTGTTCATTAGCGTATGCCGTTGCGGTCCGATCAACTGCTTGCCGGAGCTCATCCGTCCGTTCCTTGTGCTCCGTTTGCAACCGTTTATACTCCCGGTGCAAGTGCTCAAATTCCTCCGTTTTTTGTTTGAGCTTGCCGTTGATCTGGCGATGGTTCCGGTCCTCCCGGTCCTTTAGCTGCCGGAGTTCCTCTTTCAGGCGCTCTACTTCTGTTTCGGCGTTTCTCCGGAGCCTGTCCTTCTCTTGCAGCATTTTCTCCTTTTCCTCCTTGAGCCGGTCGTACGCTTGGTGGCCTTTTCGTAAGCTCTCCTCGGCCCGGCGTAGATTGTCAGCAGTCTTTTTGAGTTCTGCCTCCGCTGCCGTCTTCAACTCTCTTTCGCGGCTCCTCAGCGCTTCTTGGGCAGCTAGCTCATCCTTTAAGTCCGCAAGCTCTTGGGCTTGTGCCGCATTTCTCTCCGGAACGGTTTCCGTTGCCGGGGTCTGATTGCTATGTACAGGTTGATCTGACGCTTTATTCTGTACATTGCCCGGAGTCACCGGTGCTTGGACTTGTGTTGTCAAAGCCAATTGAGCCATTTCCCTTGTGACCCTGTCCAAGTCTTGTTCAAGGCTCCGGATTCTGGACCGGGCCGTCTCTAGATCTACGGTTGTGACGAGCAACCGTTCGTGGTGCGCTCTCTCCTCCGCCTCTATGTACTCGACCGCTCCGGCGATCTGCTCGCCTACCCACCGTAGCCACATGCTATTGGTGCCTTGCTGCTGTACTGGTCGGGTCGGCTCGTTCACTGTGGAATTGTCTGGCCTGAGTGCCTGTATCTGCCGTTCTGGTTCTACTCCTTGGCCGCTGTGTGTGCTGGCTGGGCTCGCCGGCTGTTGAGTTCCAGTTCTCGCCGTCTCCGGAGCCGTTGGAATGACTTCTTGTATCAAGGCCGGTTCTATACGCACCGGTTCCGGTTCCTCCCTTGTGGTTTGCTCAGGTTGAGTTGGGGGCGTTTCTTCCTTTTGCGGTTCCGAACGCTCCCCCGCTGTCCCGGCGGTCCTACTTCTTGACCGTCGTTGGAGGTGCTCTACTGGCTCCTCCGTTTCCTCTTCCTGGGTAGCGGCATGTATCTGTGCCGTCAAGGGTTCCGGTTCCTTCTGTCCCGATCGCCGTATGGTTATCTTAACGGGTCGGACCGGTGACACCTCCTCCGGTTCTGGGAGCTGTTTCTTCCCTTTCGTCGCCTTCGACGCCAGCAGCTGCTGTCGTTTGGACGCGGGCTTCGAGGTGCTTCCTTCCGATAATCTTGGCCGCTTCTTTGGCTGAACGGTCTCGACCGGCGGCACGAGCAATGTTATCCACTGCGCTACGGCATGCCACAGCTTCCGGCCCTCCTTGCCGTCCTTTCCTCGTACCGTGTCGATTGCCGCGCACAAACCGTCTGCAATCAACACCGGCCAATCCACCTTGATCCCTTCATAGGTGGCTATGATCATCCCTGCCCGATTTTTTGGCATGACAGGGGGTCGGGGGTACACGTGGCCGTACTCATGGAGCACTCGAGCTATCTCCCTGAATAGCGGATCTTCGCCGCCCTGCGTTCGATAGCCTTTGCCGGCTACAGAGTACTCACCGAAATATCGGATGAGTTGCTCCGAGGTTGGGTTATCGATCTGAAAAATACCTCCCTCCGGAAGGCCTGTTAGCGCACGGATCGCTTCCTCGGTGATGACTTCTTTGTCGAGCTCCTTGATGACCTGGTCGGCTTCTTTGTGCGGTGGTGCCTCCATGATGGTCAAGAACCCATCCAGTCCGTGTTGCCTGAGCCATTTCCTGGTCGCTTCCGACAGCGTTTGTGGTTCCATGTCTGCTTCGAGGTCGAGGAAAGATGGCGAGGTAGAGTGGTGATGAGAGTGAGAGCGAGAGATAGAGAGTTCCGAACGTGGGGGTTCTCTGAGTGCAAGTTCGCGTTTGGTAAGCTTCAACCGCCTTGGTGCTTCTGTGCTTCTTGGCTCGCGAAATGAAAAGGTCTCCATGCGTTCTGCTTCTTCTCTGTGCGTCTTGGCGCCTTTTTCGAGCATGCACACGTCGTATACCAATTTAGTATTAAGTAATGTGGCGGCACTTAAATGCCCACTACGTACCTTTTCGCTCCTTGCTTTCACGTCCGTTCATACCTCGATTTTTAATGATTTCTCTCTTCTTCTTTTTTTTTATTATTATTATAAATGACGGTATGTGATCTTACACATCCGTAGGTCCCTTCGGACCCTTACCGTTTTCCTTACGGGTTGCCATGTCTTCCTTCGCCTCTGCTACGGGTTCCCCGTCGTCTTTTTCTTCCATCCGTACCGTTCCTGGACAGGTTCCCGGTATAGTGCCGGTGGGCTACATAAACGGGTTACTTGGCATCTGTCCTTTATAGGGCTTTAATCTAAATCCGTTGACCCACTTGCCTAGCACTTCACCGGCAAGTGTCCCTAACTGATAGGACCCGTTGTATTCCCGTGTCAGCCAATACGGGCCTGTCCATCTAAACCGGAGTTTACCCGGCATCTTGCCCATCCTCGTTTGGAATACTAGCACCGGCTTTCCGATTTCGAACATCTTTTCATTACCTTTCCGGTGACGGTCAACGAACGCTTTCCGTCGTCGTTGCTCCAGTTCCATGTGTAGGATGCTGGCCAGCCGTTGCTCCTCCAGTTCGCATAGTGCTGCTAGCCGCATTTCCTCCGACTCCTTTTCATTCAGCCGTTCCCGTAGTTGGATCCGTAAGCTTGCTACCTAAAATTCCACCGGCATGACCGCCTCTAAGCCGAACGCTAACCGGAACGGCGTTGTCCGGATACTTGTTTTGTATGCCGTTCGGTACGCCCATAGCGCGCTACGGAGCTTTGTATCCCAGTCCGTCCGGTTTTCATTGACGATTTTGCGGAGAATGTTCTGGAGCGTTTTGTTGGTTGACTCTGCTAACCCGTTTGCTTGTGGGTAGTACGGTGTGCTCCGTTTATGGACCACGGCATAGAACGTTGTTAAGCTTTCCACTACCTGGCCGAGGAAGTGCCCTCCTTGGTCGCTGATTAATTCAATCGGACATCCATATCGGCACCAAATGTTTTCGTACAGGAATTTTGTTGTGGATGACGCGGTGTTGTCTCTCAAGGCCTTAGCCTCCACCCATTTAGTGCAATAATCTGTTGCCACGATGACATAACGATTACCCGTTCTCATTGCCGGTGGCTTGAACGGTCCGACAAAATCCAACCCCCACTTCTGGAATGGCTCTAGTGGAAGTACCGGTTGGTGTGGCATCCGTGCTTGCTCCGTAGGTTGGCCCATTCGTTGGCATAGGTCACATTCCTTAGCATACTTGACGGCGTCTTTTAACGTCGTGGGCCACCATAAGCCGCTCTGCCATACTTTCCTCGCCGTCGCTTCCCCGGCATAGTGTCCTCCGGCAACCCCACAGTGTGCTTCCCGTAAGATTACTTGTTTCTCGTCACTACGGACTGCCCGTCTCCATATTCCATCTGCTCCCTTGTGGTAGAGAGTGTCCCGTAACAGACAGAAATTGCGGCTCTGCACCGCCAGTCGTTTCCTCTCGTCCCGGTTCATTTCCTCCGGTGGCAGGCCCGTGCTTAGGAACTGGTGCATGTTTGTCAGCCACCTATCTTCTGATGCCACCGTGCCGTCCGCTGCCGTTTCCGGGGTGATACGGAATAATTCTGCGTCCGGGAATTCATCCGATACTCCGTCGCCTGATTCTCCGGACTCTAACCGGCTCAGGTAGTCTGCTACGGCGTGCTGGATACCGGGCCGGTGGAAGATCTCGAATTCGAACTCCTGCAACAGCAAGGTCCAACAGCAAGGTCGATGCCTGCTCGTCTGCGCACGAAAGGGGATAGGATGGAGGTGCTGCCGGAAGCACACGAGCGTTCCTCGAAGCAGCACGAGCCTCCCGAAAACCTGCAAAGAAGAGTGATGGAGAACGAACAGAGGAGAAGTGTTCGGTTTCGGTCCGACAACACTTCGTCCTCCTCAATGCCCTCCTTCTCCCCACGTCTCCCTCTCTTTTATAGCTTCAAGAAGGGAGCCGTTTCCCTCATTAACTTCCTACCTACCGAATCTAATTACCTAGGATATACCTTTGTACCTAATTCTCTATTATATACATTAAAGGGCGCGCACACGTGAAGAGCCGGTTCACGTGCGCTATGCACCGATTACGCTAAGGGACGGTTTTCTTCACGACATCCACCCCCACCTAACCGCGCATCCACCGGTATGGGCCAAAATTGGGTTCTGGTTGGAGAAAACCGGTCCGGGTTCCGGTTCCTCGTCCATCGGTTCGTCCTCCATTTCGGACTGTTCGTCGTCGTTGTCCAGGCCTCTTAGATCCGGTTCGCCGTCATGGCTCTTCTTGAACGCTTTGATCTGCTTCCCTGCTATCGGTATCGCCATCCTTGTACCGTCGAGTTCCGCCAGGTGATACGTCCCGTTGTCGTTGGTGCTCGTTACCACGTAAGGCCCGAACCACCGCTTTGCAAACTTCCGTGTTGCCCGGTGCTGGTTGTCGAGGCTGTTGTCGTAGACTAGCACCCAGTCGCCTTCCTCGATTTTCTTTGGTCGGAGCCAGTGCGTTCGGTCGAACCGGGCTTTGTTCCTCATCCTCGCCGTCCGAAGTCTCTCCGCCACTCGTTCCACGTCCTCTGGCCTCCGCTCGAGCTGCCGTATACGCGCCGCTAGCAGTTCTTCTCGGCTCATCTCGTCTCTCCAGTCCACTGTCGCCCAAGAGGAGATCGTCTGTTCCATCGACATGATCGGCTTCTGTCCGAACATGAGCTCTGATGGCATGAACCCGGTTACCGAACTGTGCGTTGTCCGGTCCGCCCACAAGGCATAAGGTAACAGTCGTGGCCAGTTCCCGACCTGGCCTCCGCACGCCCAGACTAGCGCTTTGATGATCGGTCCATGTCCGCGCTCCAACTTCCCGTTCGCCTCCGGATTGTACGCTGTGGTGAGCGAGAGCTTCACCCCTAACCGGTCGAACAGCTCCTCGACCTCTTCGGTGTCCAACTCCCCACGGTCAGCCACGATCTTCCCGACGCACCCGTACCGACATATCACGTCCTCGATCAGGAACCGACACACGGCCGCGGTCGTTTTGTTTTGTAGGGCTCGGCCTTCCACCTGGTTCGTTAGGTCCTCCCGGGCCAGCACCAGATATCGCATCTGCCCTACGCCCATCAGCATCGTCACCAAATCTACCATCCATTTGAAGTGGATGGCCGGAGGGTATGTAGGGTGAACCGATGCACGAACCAATGCATGTCCCGGTACAGTCCCGGCCACCAGTACTTCCCCTTTAGTTTCTCGAACGTGGCCCACATCCCACGGTGTCCAGCCCAAGGGCTGTCGTGGTAGGCCTTCAGCAACTCCTCTTGTTCCTCCTCCATCGTCACTACTCGGAGCGGGATGTCGTTTCTCTTCTTCGGGTGCTTCCACAAGTATCCGTCCCGGAGAAAGAATCGTTATGCTTTCTTCCGGATCCAGTTGGCCTCGCTCGTTCTTTGTCCATGACACGTCCGGCGTCATCGTCCTCAAGAATCTCCCAATCTACAGCCACTCCCCGTCGTACTTGCTCTCGTTGAAATCGTTAAGCACCGGAGTGCTCCCCCCTTCGGTTGTTACGTAAGCCGCCTCGAAGAAGTCCACGCCGACTTCCTCGTCCTCCGAAACCATGCCGCCCTCGTCGTCGAATCGCGCCCTCGAAAGCATGTCGGCCATGGCATTGTCTTTCCCGGAAATGTGTCGTATTTCCGGATCCAGGGACTTGATGTACGCTATCCACCTGAGCATTGGCAGGTCCGGGGTTGCACATCCGGAAACCATACCGAGAATCGGCAGGCAGTTCGTCTCGATAATCACCTCTGTCCCGATTAGATAGTCTTTATCGGCCTTCACTGCCGAAATGATACCCCAGAGTTCGCGTTTAACCTGGGCGTATCCTTGCTGTCGCTCGCTCAGGACCTTCGCGCCGAACCGGATTGGGAACCGAATGCCGTCCTCATCTTCTTGGTTGACGACCCATCCGATCCCGGTCGGACTTGTATCTACCGTTATGTAGATGGGAGTGCCTTTCTCGTAGACAGCCTTCTGGAGTGCCGGAGCTGCAGCAAGAGCCTCCTTCATCTTTCGGACCGACTCCGTATGCTCGTCTCGCCACTCGAATTTTCGCCCCTTTTTCAGCAACCCGTATAGCGGCTCGGCAACGTGGGCGTAATGCGGGATCCATATGTGGTAGAACACGCATGCTCCCAAGAACCTCCGTACCTCTGTGACCAAGTTGCCGAGATGGCTTCCACCTTAGCCGGAGACGGTTTCCGGCCATACGGTCCGCATAGATGTCCGACGACCATAATCTCTGATTGCCCGAAGCCCGATTTCTCCCCGGAGAAGGTGAGCATCGCGTCCTCTAGCCTCTGCAGCACCCTCTCGCAGTCGTCAATGTGTGTCGCCACAAATTTCCGACGCAGTCGTCAATGTGTGTCCGACGCGACCCCCTTGATTCGCAACTCGCTGCCCTCCGATGAGGGTGCCGCGACTGGCCTTACCTTCCAGTCCACAGTCTTGTACTTCGTGTTAACCCGGGCCGTCCGATCCGACTCGAGCCCTCGACTGAAGTCCGCGATGACTTCGTACATCTCTTGTGAACAAACCGGTATCGTCCGGTCCTCTTTAAGGCCCTCTCCGACCACCTCTCTCAGTATTCCCAAGGTATCGTCGAAGGAGACCGCCTCCACGGCTCCATTAATTTCCTCGCTGGGCCCGAGAACTCCGCACGCCCGAAGTCGCTCTTCCGCCCTTGTCTTTTCTCGGCCAACGACGCCAACTATCGTACACCCTCCGTTGTCGAAGAAACAAAACTTCCTACTTATGGTACAAGGTTTCTTCGGTTTCGCCTCTATCGTACATTTGTGGGGTTTTCCCCGAGTGTCCGGACTATCGCGGCCCCACGCCTTGCCAGCCCTCTCTAAAAATCCTCTCGGTTCTCGCCACCGAGGGACTCGCAGTTTCGCTCGTGGTTCGGTCGCACCGTCAGGAACTGGACCGAATGACGCCCATCCTGACTCTTGAGCCTCGCGTAAGCCGACCCGTTGTCCAGCACCTTGGTCTCCATCCGTGCTGCCATAATGTACAGTTCTCCCAGTATGACCGGGTGTGAGGACGTCTCCTGCACAAAGAAGTGTTGGTCTATCTCGACGTCGCCGATCTTGACTCGCACGTTTGGGCAGGCCCTTTGTAATTCCTCGGTGGCGCGCGTCGTAGCCCATATCTTCAACCCGTGCTTGGTGTTGATCGGCCATTTCCCCTTCTTGTAGAAGTCCATGGACATCAGGTTTATTTCCGAACCGTGGTCCACCAGCGCCACCACCGGTTCCTGAACATCTCCGATCTTGATCGGGGTTTCCGTGGTCACTCGGGCCTAGTGTGGCCTCGAATAGTGGCTCTCCGCCCACTTGTCTTCCAGCGCCATGTCCTCTATGTGCGTCGTCCGCACCTCCACCGGCCTTTCCGGTTCTGTCTCCGTCGACAGCCTCTTCCTCTTCACCAAGTCTACGATGGAGTCGTGGAACTCCTTCTTGGCGATTCCGAGCACCTCCCGCAACGACAGTTCCACCTTGCTGTCGAGGATTCGTTCTTCCAGGATCTTTCGTAGGTCCGTGGTCCTTTCGATCTCCATGCCCAACCGGTATCCGCCCTTCTTGTAGTTATCCTGGGCACTGATCTCGCCGGCCCGAATCGGGTTTCGTATCTTTGTGAGGGTCCGGCCCCTCCGGTTTTACCTACCGGTTTGTCTTCAACCAGAGCCTCGTAGTTCTTGCAAGCTGCTTCGACGAAACCCATCTTTTCTTCGACCGGGTCACTCCACCCGGTTACCTCCTGGACCTGCTTCTCCGCGCGGTCCGCCTCATCTTTCCTTAGTCGGGCACCGGCGAGCCCTTCCAGCATTGTCAGTCAGAACCCGGCATTGCTCTCCTTCCGGGCCTCGCTGCCTCCGACCCGAATACCGGCTGACGCCGAGTAGTGGACGGTCTCCACGTGCCGGGCCGCCGCCTCTTCCATCAGCCTGTGTCAACTCCTCCAAAGCTGTTCCCCCGGACGAGCCTCTGACCACGCCGGTCGAAGCCGAACCGGTTCGAGCCACTCCCGGGTCTCTTCCCTTCGCGCCTGTGGTATCGGTTCGAGCTTCCTTGCTGCGACAGGACCCGCCCCGGTCGCCCCTATATCAGCCCACTCCCGCCGTTTGTCAAAACGGCCGCAGACTCTTTTTACCGTGGCCCAGTCGGCCGTCAGCCCGTCTTCGGTTTCCAATAAGGAGCCCACTTGCTCCCGATCCCGTGCGTCAACCGATTTGACAAACAGTAGGACACGACTTGTGTCCAGAATGGTCCGACCGAGCGCCAAAAGGCGCGCAAAGCGTTCCTCAAACTCCCGGAGGAGTACCGACGCATTTCTTCCTTTGTTGGGGGACTCCACCCACTCCATGAAGCCCCGCTTTGAAAGTCGAAGCGCGTCATCCAACCCGTATTTCTCCAGGAGCCGTACTTCGAACTCCTCCCAGGTCCGGCTCTCCACCCGGACCTCGAGCACCTCCGCATGGATGCCCGGCATCGCCACTCGAGGGAATCCGGCAAGACGCCTCTCTTCCGGAATATCCCTCATCAACATCTCCGCCCGGTAGGACGCCAAATAACTCGTGGCATCCTTTCCACTGAACTGGCCGATCGTACCGACGATCGCCTCAATAGCCCTGTCAAGGGCGCTGGTGCCCTCGCACGCGCTCACTATCCGGTCCACGGCCAAAGCCATGGCCTCTACAAGATCCGACCCCCTCATCTTCTGCTCCTCTGCCGCCTTGTTTCACGTTGGGTTCACCAAAGATGTCGCGTTACTACGCGCGTGCGTGGAGAAACGAGGTGGGACCACCGGGGTCTTGAACCAAAGAGCAGGTGATAGAAGGGGAAAGAGAAAGAGAAAGACGCTCTGTTACGTATGAGCAAAGAAACACAGGGACACGGCCCTGTCAACGCAGAAGACACGAATGGACACAGAGACAGAGAGACACGAATGTTTGTATATTAATGAATGACAAATAAACAACAGAGCAATGCCCTCCTTCTCCCCGCGTCTCCCTCTCTTTTATAGCTTCAAGAAGGGAGCCGTTTCCCTCATTAACTTCCTACCTACCGAATCTAACTACCTAGGATATACCTTTGTACCTAATTCTCTATTATATACATTAAAGGGCGCGCACGCGTGAAGAGCCAGTTCACGCGCGCTATGCACCGATTACGCTAAGGGACGGTTTTCTTCACGACAACGTGCATAATGAAAATGGTGTCGCGGGCCGCGCACCAGGCAGTGGCAGATGACATGGCTGGGCTTGCCGCAATAGAGACAAAGTCCATTGTCCTGAAGATGTTGGTCTTGGGCTTCAGTTAGTGGTTGGAACCAAGCGTAGTCGATCTCCATCGGGGTGTGGAAATCGACCTCCGTCGTGGTATGGGTATCACTGGGTGATGATAAGATTGGTGTGGGAGACAAATAGGGCCTGGCGATTGATGCGTTTCGGGAAGAAGCTTGAGACCCGTGAGACCCCCGTTCTTCTTGATGAAGTTCGAAGAGACGATTGTCACACCGGACAGCATGGGAGATTACTTGACACAACGATGTGGGCTCTGGGAAGTTTAAGAGAAGAGTCCTGACGTCATTTCGGAGACCGAGATGGAAATGGTCGCATAGGGCTTGGTCATCCCAACTAACATCGCACACAATCTGACAGAACTTTGAGCCATAGACCGAGCCTGGACATGAGCCTTGTTGGAAAGAATAAAGCTTTGTGAGTGTCGTTCTTCATCGATCTGTCTCACCAAATGTCACTTCGAGCTCCTCATTGAAAGTGGTGAAGTTTTCTAAGAGAGGGGATGAGTTCTCGATCAAGGGTGCAAACCACGCTTGCGCTTGCCCGAAGAGAAGTGTGCCAACAAGCCCAACCCGAGAAAATTCATTAGCATACCGTTGGGGATGTAACCAGATGATAAGCCAAACTTGGTAGATGAAGCTGCAAAGATACGCCCTCATGCCGTTGAATTTGTCAAGTAGGATGATGGTTGGTTTGAGGACATATGGATGGGAAGAGGACGTGATTGGGCTAGGTGCCGATGGTGGTTGTGATTCGGTGGGTGGTGGATTTCTTGAAATGCCGGATTGCAACTCTCGTAATGATTCCCAAAGAATTTCATTCTCTAGCTGAAGTTGTTGCAAGGATGCCATGACTTGGTTTAGGTAGTCGACGAAGCCGAACATGGTAGCAAGAAGAGGGGAAGGTGAACAAACTGTCACGAACAAGTATAATAGAGCAAAGCAAATAAAAGACTAAGGGATTGGCCCGTACCGATGTGCTGGACCATCGAGGCAGATCTAGACCATCTCGTCTTCGTCCACCATCACATTGAAGGAACCGAGTGTCACAGACAAGTATAATAGAGCAGAGTGAAGACAAGACTAGAAACAAGAGAGAGGAAAACAAGAAGAACTCAACTTATAGAATCTGTAACTAGTGTTGTTCACCTTGATTAGAATCAAGGTGCACCTGAGTATTTATACAAGAAGGTAGGGCTATGTAAGACAGCTAGAAATAGAGTATGCATGAGGATGCATGCAATAGATAATGCATGCGAATGTGTGCGAGCTAGAAACAAGGATGCATGCAAGCTAGGAACTTCAAGTATTCAATATACACTACATGAAATTGGATTCGTTTGATACAAGGATGCATATGTAGTTCAATTGGTAGGGTTTCCCAATAGAGACCATGAGGTTTTGGGTTCAATCCCTACCTTCCTCCGTGGCCTATGTCTATGACATCGAGTGCGTCGCAGATCTCCCCTATGTTGCTGGTGTAGTCAGTAACCGACATGTCCCTATGCTGGATATTGTTGATCTCTTGCCGGAGCTGCAACTTTCGGGCCGTCAAGTTTCTTTCGGTGTTTTTGCATCCTTGATGTCGCCGAGCATCTAGTCGTGCACACAGGACGCGAGGTAGTACAACACTCTGCTCACTTCTTGCTCTTGTGCCGGGAAGTCCTTGTGTGCCTTCTCCAGTGCTACTTTATTCCCTCCTTCAACATAGCTCCAGTATCCTTGTCCAAGCAAATACTAGTGCAGCTTGTAAGATGAAGATGCGTAGTTATTCCTGTCGATTTTCTCTGCTTGAGAGATCTTGCCATTCCTCTTTCCATTTCTTTTCTTTCCGGTCTATTCTTTTCCGGAAGTTAGGTTAATCTATGGAAATAGCTTGTCGGCAGCAAATGTTCTCAATGCTCACGCTCTTATACCATGAAGAGAATTGTGTGTGGAAGTTTGTAGACTAAACCGGCTTCACCGGATAGCAATAGAGAATAAGCACAGGTTTTAATGGAAACTTTAATCACAAAGAGAGTGTACGCGGGAGAAATAGAGAGGAAGACAGAGAGAGCAAAACAAAAACTTAATTTCAAAATAATAACACTTTGTACATACAATGTGCTCAGTGAGCACTTTTATAAAAGTCCTTAAAAAGACTGACAGAAGTACTAACATGTACTTCAATGCTCTTACGGATACTGATACAAACACTGATTACACTCCGATTACACTCTAATCCGGCTCCTAGTTCCGGATACTAATACAGACACCGATTCGATTCTTTGATCTGAACTTTGATCCGGCTTTGGCTTATTTGATCGATCCGGATCCATTTCAGCTTGTCCGCTCAACATTTATTCATGGTATCAGAGCGCGAGGGTTGAGAACCTCTGCTGCCGACAAATTTTTTTTATAGAGGAACCCTAACTTCCGGAAAAGCAGAGACCAAAACGATAAGAAATGGACAAAGGGATGGCAAGCTTGCTTCCGACGGAGAAACTTGACAGAAATAACTACGCATCTTGGTCATTCAAGATGCACCTGTATCTACTTGGACACGGATTCTGGAGTTATGTCGAAGGAGCAAACGAGGTAGCGCCAGAGCTGACACACAAGGACTTCCCGGCATGGGAGCAAGGAGTGAGCAAAGTGTTGTACTATCTCGTATCCTATGTGCATGACTAGATGCTTCGCTACATCAAGGATGTCAAAAAGCTTAAAGAAGCTTGGGAGAATCTGAAGAAGAATTCCGTGGAGAGAACAACGGCCCTGAAAGAGCTCAACAATATCCGACAGCGGGATATGTCGGTTACGAACTACACCACCAAAATAAAGGAGATCAACGTGATAGTGGACACAGACGAAATGATCAAGATCTACCTCAATGGTCTACAACAACGGTATGGGCCAATCCAGACAACGATTTGCACCTGGGAGAAACCACCTTCGTTCTTCGACCTGCAATTAATGCTGATGGTCAAAGAAAACCACGCGAGTGGGTCGAGGACCACCCAATCCGACGGTCGGATGTTGTACATGGCGGTGGATCGGCCCCGCGGGCGTGGAGGACGAGGTGGGTTGGCATGCGATAATGTCGGTCGCAAAGAGCAGAACCAGAGGCACAGAAATAGTGCCAACAACAGTTCTGGATCCTCCACAAGTAGGGGGAGTCAAAGTGGCGCCGGAAACCGACAAGAAAGCCCACCGAGAGAGCGAGTGTTGGAAGAAGCGCGCCGATTCAGATAGATCTGGATCCGACAAGGCCAGACAAGGGAACAAGCAAATCTTGTACTACGTGGAAGGATCCGAAACCACGAAGGCTGGAAAAGGGCCATCCTTTGTGATGAATCACAAGGCGAACTTGATGAAGAAGACCATTTCCACATCGTCAAAGGATCCAAAACCAGGAAGGCTGGAAAAGGGCCATCCTTTGTGATGAATCACAAGGTGAACTCAATGAAGAAGACCATTTCCACATTGAAGGAAGTGTAGTACATTGACACCGTAGTGTCGAACCACATGACGAGTCACGAAGAGTGGTTCTCGTTTTTGGAAAAGCCAGAGCAACCAAGAGTTGACGAAATTGGTGACGACACTCCTCACCCGATCCAGCACGTCGGAGAAGTTCCCTTGAGTCATGTCGGACAAAAGGGAATGTTAACAAATGTTTTACATGTTCTGACCATCACGAAGAACTTGGTGTCGGTCGGACAAATCGTCGACCAAGGGATGCAAGTGTGGTTTATGCACCTCGACTGATTCATCGAGGAAGAGGGCCAGATCATCACGCAAGGGCCCCGGGACGGGAGGATGTTTATCCTCGACACCAATGATGTCGGCACTGCTTTATTTTCCAAAGGACAAAAAGTCGAGTCAGACATCGACTTATGGCATAAGAGAATCGGCCATTTCAACTATCAGAGGCTTGAAGACCTGCAATCAAAACAGGTTGTTTTTGGATTGCCAATATTTAGTGGGCGGAATGCCCAAATTTGTGAAGCTTTCCAGCTTGAGAAGCAACGATGACTTCCATTCCCCACTGAAAGAAACCGGAGCCATAACAAGCTTGACTTGATAGATTCAGATGTATGGGGACCGACATAGAATGTTAGTCTTGGAAGGAGCCAATATTTCATCTCCTTCATCGAGGACTACAGTTGGCACACGTGGATCTATCTCATCAAGAAGAAAAGTGAAGTCTTGGACTGTTTCCAGAACCTACAAAGCCTTGTCGAACAGGAAACAGAGAGAATGATCAACTGCCTGTGGTCAGATGGTGGAAAAGAGTAGTTTTTTGGCCAATTTAGCAGTTATCTGCAGTAGAAGGGAATTCGGAGGGAATTTCGTTGTTGATACACGCTGGAACAGAATGGCATGGCCGAAAGGAAGAACCGGTCAATTGTGGAGGTAGCAACGTCGATGCTTGAGGAGAAAAACATGCCCAAGTTCTATTGTGTTGAGGTGGTCCGGACGGCCGTCTACATCCAAAACTAGTCGGGGATGAGGTACACAAGCTATATTTTAGGCGAAAGCCGAATTTAAGGCACCTTAAGGTATTCGGTAGCATAGCCTATGCGCATGTACCAGATGACAAGCAGAGAAAGTTGGACCCAAAATCGGAGAAGTGCATATCGGTCGACTACTCTCATGAGCAAAAGGGGTACAAGTGCTAGAACCCTCGGACTAAGCAAGTATGAGTAAGCCGAGATGTCAAATTTGAGGAGTCGACATCATGGTACTCTCTACTGACTCTGACCCCTAACTCTAATCAATTCCGGAAGATGAGGCCAATAAGCCCGAAACAATCCGGGCAGAAGAGGAGCCTGAAACAATTCTGATCTCATTTCGGTTGAGCGGGCCGAAAGAGCGACTGAGTTGAAATGACCAGTCAGATGAAAAGCCAGGGAGTGGTGTAGACTCAGTCATGCTCTCCCTGCACAAGGAACTGAGGAGATGGTTCAACACAGTAGAGAAGGGGAAGAAGAAGATGCTAGAATACGACACCAGTAGAGACGAGTCATATCGGAGCGAATCGGACTCTGAAAAGAACGAAGACGGACCTTCAAAAGAGAATTCTGAGTTGGCGAAGAGGGCCTTGAAATCGGCTTACGAGAAGTTACAATGTCGTGCCTTTTGGCTCCGGATCGTTTCTTGAGTCGGGTGGGAACCGCCAAGGTTTTGGAGTAGGAGGAGGAGAATTGAAAGGGAGATAAGAATATGAGATTGGAAGTGAAAGAAATAGACACCTCGTGAATCCCTCGAGTGTACTATATTAGATTAATCAATCCTTAGAATCCTAATAGTATAATGGAATAGATAGTAGAAAAATCATGAAATACATGTGTGTAATGTAATGTATTAGATCAATATTGAAACCTAAAATATCATCAAATCCTTACAATTGTTTTTCCCCGTCCTTATATAGTGATGGGGCAGATAAAATATTACAATCGGACGTGGTCGGCAAAAGAGTTTCGAGCTCTTTACACCCACACTCACACAAACACTAGCGAGCCTCCGATCAGGAGCATATAGGCTACTCGTGTGAAACGGAGGCGTCATAGCACAACGAAAGGAAATTGGAAAACAGAGAATGGGAAGGAAGCCAAGAGAGCTCCGTCCGGCAGCACTTCGTTCTCCAATCGATGGATGCCTTCTTAGTCTTCTCTCCCCCTCCTTTTATAGTTCAAGGAGGGAGAGATCGTTACATCAACTGTTAAGACAACCGCTTTTTGTCCTTAATCCTCTCCTTGATTTTCTCACATCATACCTTTTCATTCCTGTGTTTCTGTGGGATATTAAAGTACCCATCAAAATCACACTCTCTAGTACTTAGTCGTTCACACACATCCGGCTTCGTTTTCTTGCTCTGGCCGGAATCCTTCACGACAACCACACCCACCAAACCACACATCCTCTAGCATGTGCCAAGTAGTGAAGTGGTATGGATTCTGTCTCAGTCTTCACTCGTCCTCTTTCGAACCGTCGCCAACCCGGTCTTCATCCAGCTCCTCACTCTCACCCGCACTTTCGGCCACTTCCTCCTGATTCAGTTTGGCTTCATGTCACTTCTTGAAGGCTTTTATCCTCTTTTTTGCAACTGGTATCACTATCCTTGTCTCATCGAGCTCCGGAAGGTGGTATGTCACATTGTCATTGGCACTTGTCACCACGTACGGTGCAAACCACTATCGTGTGAACTTTCTGGTCAATCGGTGTTGGTTGTCAAGGCTAATGTCGTAAACCAGCACCCAATGGCCTTCTTCGATCTTCTTCAGCTAGAGTCAATGTGTCCAGTCGAACTACTCTTTGTTCCTTTCCCGCGCTGCCTCTAGCTTTGCCTTAGCTCATTCTACATCCGTTGGTCGCTGCTCAAGTTGTCGGACCTATGCCGCTAGCAACTCCTCCTGGTTCAGTCGATCGACATCCGCGAGGCTATCATCCACTCCACCGACTTGATCGGCTTTTGTCCGAACATGAGTTCAGATGGCAAGTATCCGGTCACCGAACTGTGTGTAGTTCGGTCGGCGCATAGTGCATATGGAAGAAGCCTCGGCCAGTTTCCAACTTGTCTGTCACATGCCCGTACAATGGCCTTCCCAATCAGCCCATGCCCGCATTCCACCTTCCCGTTTTCCTCCGGAGTGTATGTCATTGTGAGGGAAAGTGGACCCCTTCTCAGTCGAATAGCTCCTCCACTTCTTGCACATCCAGTTCCCCTTGATCGGCTACTATCTTCCCTACGCACCTGTACCAACAAATCACATCTTTGATCACGAATCGGCATACGATTGTGGTCTTTTTGTTTGTCAACGCTCGGCCCTCAACATGGTTCATCAGGTCCTCTTGCGCAAGGACCAAGTACCACATTTGCCCTACCCCCATTGACATTTCACTAAATGGACCATGCACTTGAAGTGAATGGTTGGCAGCTACGTCGGGTGCGACTCTTCCCAGTACCAGATCATCAAATGCTTCTAGCAGCTCTCACACATTGACACGAAGTGTTGCACATATTTGTACATCCCTGGCCACCAGTACTTCTCTTTCAGCCTTTCGAACGTTGCCCACATGCCCCGGTGTCATGGAATTCCGACATGAGCACCAACTGTTCCTCCTCCTTTTTCACCACTTGGAGTGGTGTGCTGATCCGCTTCTTCGGATGTCGCCAGATCTTCTCATATCGTAGGAAGAACCGGTAAGACTTTTTTTGAATCCGACCCACTTCCTCTTTTGTCCTCGTCGTGTCCAGTCCCATCGTGCTCAGGAACCACCCAATTAGAAGTCACTCCCTATCGTAGTCATTCTCGATGAACTCACTAAGAGCCGGAGTGCTTCGTCCATTCATCGACATTCGAACCGAATCGAAGAAATCCATGCCAACTTGTCCATCCTCATTGTTGTATCATGCTCTCGATAACATGTTGTCCATGGTGTTACCTTTTCCGGAAATGTGACATATCACTAGATTTAGGGACTTGATGTTGGCGATCCACCTCAACATCGCCAGGTCGGGAGTCACGCTTCCAAAAACCATACCGAGAATCGGTAGGCGGTAGGTCTCGATTACTACTTCAACCCCGATCAAGTAGTCTTTGTCGGCCTTGACCGCCGAAACGATACCCCAAAGCTCACTCTTAACTTGGGCGTATCCTCGCTACCACTTGCCGAACACCTTCACAACGACCTGGATGGGTAACCGCATGCCGGCCTCGTCCTCTTGATTGATCACCCATCCAATTCCGGTCGGACTCGTGTCGACAGTCATGTAAACTGGAGTGTCTGCCTTGTATATCGCTTTCCAAAGAGCCGTTGTCGTTGCCAGCTCCTCCTTTAGTCTCCGAACCGCCTCCATGTGCTCTTTGCTCCACTGGAATTTTCCACCTTTCTTCAGCAAGCCATAGAGTAGGTCGGCGATATGCGCATAGTGTGGGATCCATATGTGGTAGAAGGCGCACACTCCCAGGAATCGTCGGACTTCCGTGACCGACTTGCACTCTTCCTTCATTGCCAAGATGGCCTCACCTTCGCCGGAGATGGTTTCCGGCCGTATGGTTCGCATTGGTGTCTGACCACCAGTATCTTTGATTGTCCGAATGTTGGCTTCTCCCTAGAGAAGGTAAGCTAAGCGCCCTCAAGCCTTTGCAGTATCTTCTCACAATTGGAGATGTGGTCTGCGATAAACTTTTGACATCCGTCCGCTCCAACCGATTTGTTTTTTGCGTCCTTCGGACATCCCTTGATCAGGATGTCATCTAGAAACAACATCGTGATGTCCGAGATGCAGTCCCTTAGTACCTTGTTCATCGCATTCACCATGTGCGCCACCGTGTGACTACCTCCTTGGGGTAGGCTACACATCCAAACTAAGCCTAGAGGGGTCTGCATTGTCGTGATGTCCTTGCTTTCGACATCTATTTGGAATTGCTCATACCCTGAATATAGATCTCTGACTGAGTAGATCAACCTTTAGGTGAAGGCCTGCGCAAACTCGTCAATTTTCGGCCCGACCCCTGCATTCCAAATGGTCAATTTGTTGACCGGCTGCAAGTCCTGGATTAAGTGCAGTGTGCCGTTGTTCTTCGTCACCATAAACCACTGATTCGAATAAGGGCCACTCGACGATTCGAGAATCCCCATCTCCAATTTCTCCTAGAGAAGCTCCATGGGCTTTGGGATGTCAGCTCTCGGCACCGAAATCGGCTTCAGATTCCATGGTACATGCGGCCGGCCTTGGATGGTGCCTTTACCACGTCAGTCGGAGTCGTGGCCGACTTGAGCCGCCTTCTCGTTTCTTCCGACTTAGTTGGAATCTCTTCCAGCTTCTTCCTGATCGGCGGGCCGACCATCGATGACCCCTCGTCGTTCCATTCCCGCTGCTTGGCGAAGTGGCTGTAAACTCTTTTGAACCCAACCCAGTGAACCATGAGCCCTTCATCAGTCTCCAAGAGGAGACCCACCTTTTCTTGATCAAGCTCATCAACCGACTTGAGAAACAACAGGAATTTGCTTGTATCAAGCACAGTCCAGTCCAATGCCAAAAGGCGCACAAACCATTTTTCGAACTCCTGGAGGAGCACCGAGGTATTCCTCCCCTTTCCGGTACTCTCAACCCATTCCATGAACTCCCATTTTGAGAACCAGAGAGAGTTGTCGAAACCATACCTCTCGAGGAGCCACCCCTCTAACTCCGACCAATTCCGACAATCGGCTTGGATCTCGAGCGCCTCCACGTGGATGCTCGGCATCACAACCCGCGGAAATCCGGACAACCATCTGTCCTTCGAGATATCCCTCATTATCATTTCAGTTCAGTAGGCCTCTAGATAGCTTGTCACGTCCTTCCCGTTAAATCGGACTATCATGCCTACTATCGTCTCTATGGCCCTGTCTAGGCCACCTACGCTCTCCTACGCATTTACTGTGCGGAAATAACGCTCAGCCACAACCGAGTCTTCAACAAGGAATGGAAGAGAACAAACTAAAACAAAGATGATAGAGGATGTTAACGTAGAAAACCCTAAATGAAAAAAAACCACGGGAGCCCACAGACTCCAACTATCACTATCAGGGGAGGAATACAATGTGAGACGCAAAGGCAACAACCTCGAGCTCTATGTCTTCGCCAAATCGGCGGTTACAATAGAAAACTAGTTTTGTATTTCTCTCTCTCTCACTCTCTGTGTACAATAGCATATGACAACATCTCTATAAAGTGATTGCCCTAAGTCATATTTATACTTATATAACTTTAGGGCTATTTACAAATATAGCCTCGATGGGCTCACCATAAAACATATTTACACATATGTCCTTGGATCCGGTTTACACCGGATCCATCCAAATTCACTCGATCCGGTTTCTGGGTCTCATCTGGAACCCTTCCGGATCCGGTTCCTTCATCCGGCTTGTCCGATCTGACTCCTCCGATTCTCATTTGGATCCTATTCGGAGGGACCGAATTCCCAACAAGCTCCCCCTTCACTCCGGCATGGGATTTCTCGTTAATCTGATATGTTTCCGGCACGTTTCCAGTTTGTCAGCTGACAGCACCTTGGTCAACATATCTAATTTGTTCTCCTTCGTGCAAATCTTTGTCAACACGAAGTCTTGATCTTCTACTCTCTCCCGGATCTAGTGATACCTCCGCTGGATGTGCTCCATCTGGGAATGGTACGCCGCATTCTTCGCAAGGTGGATGGCACTTTGACTATCGCAGTAGAGCCGGAATTCCTCCTACTAGATCCCTACCTCTCCAATGAAGTTCTCCATCCAGATTATCTCCTTGCCGGCTTCCACAGTTGCCATGTACTCTGCTTCTATTGTAGACAGTGTAACGGACTTCTGCAGCCTCGACTGCCATGATACAGCCTCCCCTGCATACGTCATGACATATCCGGATGTAGATCGATTGGTATCTGCATCAGCCGACATATCCGAATACGTGAATCCGTCAAGTTGGGGTTTACCAAAGCCAAAACGGAGGCACATACTTGAGGTGCCTTTCAGATACCAGAGTATCTACTTGACCGCATTCCAGTGCTCTCTTCTCTAATTTCTCATGAATTGGCTGACTACTCCGACAACATATGCAATATCCAGTCGGGTGCACACCATTGCGTACATTAAGTTTCCGACAACAAAGGCATATGGTATCTTCTTCATATCCAACTTATCTGCCTTTGTCTTCGGGCTTTGCTTTCCAAACAACTTGCAATTTGCCAGAAATGTTGATCCAACTGGTTTTGCCTCTAACATGTTGAACCAATGAAGCACCTTTGTCACGTACTTCTCCTACGACAACCACAACAACTTCTTCAACCGGTCCTAGATGATGTGCATCCCCAAAATCTGTCTTGCCGGACACAAGGTTTTCATTGAGAAGGTCCGGCTGAGGGCCTTCTTCAGCATTCGTATCTTGACTTGGTCTTGTCCGACGATCAACATATCGTCCACATAAAGCAGGAGTATCAGGGAGTCACCTCCGTCAAATTTCTTCACAAACGCGTAGTGGTCCGCTTGCGTCTTGTGGTACCATTTGTCGGTCATGAAGGAGTCGAACTTCCGTAACCATTGTCAGGGGCCTTGCTTCAATGCATATAATCTCTTCTTTAGCTGGCATACCAGGTGCTCCTTCCCTTTCCTCACAAATCCTTCTAGTTGATGCATGTAGATCAAATCATCGATGAAGGCATGCAGAGTACGATTCAATCACCTGACGAAAATATGCGGAATAGTACTCGGCCACAACCGAATCTTCAATCACTTAATGATAATCAAACATAGAAAAAATGGGAAATGGAAGTAAGTACACAAACAGAAGAGAGTGCACATGATGTTAATGTGGAAAACCCTAAATGGGAAAAAAACCACAGGAGCTCACAAACTCCAACTATCACTATGTAAGGAGAATACAACAGGGAGCACAAAGGCAACGACCTTGTGCTCACAATCTTCGCCTGGCGGCAGTTACAACAGAGCTTCACTCTGTTTGTCTTTCTCTCTCTCTCTCTCTCTTTCCCTCTGCTACGCTCTGTACAGCAGTTACACCAATAACTCTATACAAAATGACTACGACTCAAAAATTGTTTACCAACTGTTTGCCCTAGGTCATTTATACTAATATGACTTTCGGGCTATTTACAAATATAGCCCCAGTGGGCTCTCTAGAACATATATACATATATGTCCCTTCATCCGGTGAGAGGTTCTCACCGGGCCTACATCATCGGGTTCTCACGGGGTCTTCCTTGTCAGGTACTCATATCCCATCCGGAGGGACCGAAATCCTAACAAACTCCCCCTTCACTCCGGCATGGGATGCCTTGTCAGTCCGATCCGCTTCCGGCATGCGTCCAGCTTGTCGAGTGTTAGCACCTTGGTCAGCATATCTGACCCGTTCTCCTCTGTGTGGATTTTCGTCAGCACAAACTCCCAATCTTCTACTCGCTCCCGGATCCAGTGGTACCTACGTTGGATGTGCTTTATCCTGGAATGATATTCCGCGTTCTTCGCAAGGTGGATGGCACTTTGACTATCACAGTAGAGCCGGTATTCCTCTTGCCGAATCCCTAGCTCTTCGATGAAGTCCTTCATCCATAGTATTTCCTTGTCGGTTTCCACAACTGCCATCTACTCCGCCTCCATGGTTGACAACGCAACTGTCTTCTACAGCCTCGACTACCATGAAACAACTCCCCCTACATATGTCATGACATATCCGGATGTTGATCAGCTGGTATCCGCATCAGCCAACATATCCGAATCTGTGAAACCATCAAGTTGGGGTTTATCGGAGCCGAATCGGAGGCACATACTTGAGGTGCCTTTCAAGTACCGGAGTATCCATTTTACCGCATTCCAGTGCTCCTTGCCGGGATTGCTCATAAACCAGATCACCACTCCGACTGTGTATTTGATATCCGGTCGGGTACACACCATTGCGTACGTTAAGCTCCCGACGATAGAGGCATATGGTATCTTCATCATATCCACCTTCTCTACCTTCTTCTTTGGGCTTTGCTTACCAAATAACCTGCAGTTTGCCAGGAGTGTCGATCCGACCGGTTTCGCATCTAACATGTTGAACCGCTGAAGCACCTTTGTCACGTACTTCTCCTGTGACAGCCACAATTGCTTCTTTGACCGGTCCCGGATGATGTGCATCCCTAGTATCTGTGTTGCCAGACCCAAATCTTTCATTGAGAAGGTCTGGTTCAGAGCCTTCTTCAACATCCGTATCTTGACTTGGTCTCGTCCGACGATCAACATGTCGTCCACGTACAGGAGGAGTATCAAGAAGTCTCCTCCGTCGAATTTCTTCACAAATACGCAGTGATCGGCCTGCGTCTTGTGGTACCCTTGATCGGTCATGAAGGAGTCAAACTTCCGGTACCATTGTTGGGGAGCTTGCTTCAGTCCATATAAGCTCTTCTTCAATCGGAAAACTAGGTGCTCCTTCCCTTTCTTCACAAATCCTTCCGGTTGCTACATGTAGATCTCTTCTTCGAGGTCGTCGTGAAGGAACGTCGTCTTCACGTCTAGTTGCTCTACCTCGAGGCCCATGCTTGCCGCTCTACTCAGCACCGTTCGGATGGAAGTCATCTTCACTACCGGGGCAAATATCTCATCGAAGTCCACTCCCTTCTTCCGTTGGAACCCCTTCACCACGATCCTGGCTTTGTACCTTGGGGGGTTACCGGCATCTCCTGGTTTCAACTTGTACACCCACTTATTTCGGAGTGCCCGCTTTCCTTTAGGCAACTCCACCAGTTCATACGTGTGGTTCTCATGCAGGGAATCCATCTCGTCCTGCATGGCACTCAACCACTTGCGGTTGTGGGTGTCCTCCTTTGCTTCTTCGAAGCTTTTCGGCTCCCTGTCATCGGTTAGCAGCACGCGCTCTACATCCGGAAATCTTTGGGGGCCCCTTCTCTCTCGGTGAGGATATCTGCGTCCTTGGTTTTCGGCAATTAGATCCTCTTTTTGTTCTTCATCCGAATCCGATTCGGGGTCTTGGCCGGTTCCGGTTTCTGCTTCCTCTTCTTCTTCGGTCGGTTTGGTTTCCTCTCCGTAACCGGCCGGTTCATCTAGTGTTAACCGGCTCCTTGACGGTTGGGTTTGCCTCTCATCAAATCGATCTTTGCCAGTCGACTCGAAGTTCATTATCTTCTTCTCCAACTCCCTGTCGGCAAGGGTCTTGTCCTCCATGAAGATAATATCTCGACTTCAGAAAACCTTCTTGTCGACCAGATCCCACACTTGGTAGTCGACCAGGACGGGACTTTGGATCCAACTTTGCTCTCTGGTCCTTTGCAACATGCACGTAAGCGAGACACCCGAACACCTTTACATGCCGGTAAGACACTTCCTTACCGATCCACACTCTCTGCAGCCTGTCTCTGTCCAAGGGCACTGAGGGTGATCTATTTATCACGTATGTCGTTATCAACAACGCATCAGCCCAAAACGTCTTGGGCAGCTTAGCATGTGTTAGCATACTCCAAACCCTCTCCATTATAGTCCGGTTCATCCTCTCGGCCAGCCCATTTAGTTCTGGCGTCTTCGGCACAGTAAATTCGAGTCGGATTCCCTTCGAGCGGCAGTACTCCTCGAACTGGCCCCGGTATTCTCCTCCTTTATCTGCTCGAACCACCTTCAGCTTTCGGCCGGTTTCTCTTTCCACTCTCGCGTGGAGCTCCTTGAAGACGGATAACATATGAGCCTTCGTCTTCAACGGTGTCGCCCACATCTTCCGGCTATGGTATGCACCAACTCTAGTGGTGCATTACGTCTCATCGGTGGCCTTGAGCGGAAGGAGGTTCGGTTTTGCTTACCGGCCAGGCAGTCGGTGCACTTCTCAAGATGCACGTCTTTCACCAGAATGAGGTTGTCATCGGCAAGCCTCTTCATCCCCTTCTCGCTCATGTGACACAATCTCTTGTGCCACAGCTCACCGGTAGTGTCGGATGCAACATTCACTTCTTCTGGGCATAACCAGGCATTCATCAGGTACAGTGTGTTGACTTTCCAGGCCTGAGCCACTATTAGGGTCCCTTTGCTGAACTTCATGACTCCGTTCCGAATGCTACCCACACAGCCTTCATCATCTAGTCGATCGGTTGATATCAAGTTTAGTCGAACCTCCGGAACGTGTCGGACATCCTTCAGTAGCAACTTGCATCCGGTTGGTGTTGTCAGCCACACGTCTCCTATGCCGACAATTCAACATGTACCTTCATTCCCCATCCGGACACAGCTGGGCTCACCGACTGTGTAGGATGAGAAGCATTTTAGGTCCGGGGTCAGGTGGAACGATGCTCCGGAATCAACAACCCACATTGTCTCATCGTCGACAAGGTTCAGCTCACTCTCTTCGGTGATGAGCATCAACTCCTCTTCACTTGCCACGATTGTCGTCGTTCCCTTCCGGTCCGGCCCGCTCCAGTCTTTATCGTTCCGGTCCGGTGATTGCTTCGAATCAGTGTTGTCGGTTTCCTTGTCTTTCCGGAAATGCCGACATTTGTTCTGGAAGTGCCCCGGCTTGCCGCAATAGAAGCAAGTGGGCCTCCCCCTTGACTTTGACCGTGTCCCCGACTTTTCCCGGTTCTGGTGACTCCGGTTCCTTTGTCTTCCGCGTTCCGATTTGGTAAGGAGCGCTTTGGAGTTGGAGCTTGTATCCTTGTCTTTCTGACACGCCTCCTCATCTAGCAAGCTCGACTTGACTCTTGCTAGGGATAGATGCTTCCCTTCTAGCCCGGCGTTGCCCAAAGTGATAACCAACATCTCCCAGTTATCCGGGAGGGAACCGAGTAGGAGTAGTGCTAGTACCTCATCGGTGAGAGTTACTTCCAATGATGTTTCCTAGTGAATCAGCTCCTGGAAGGCATTCATGTGCTCCGCCATACTAGAGCCATCTTGGTACCGGAGCCTCACTAGCTTCCGAAATACTGAAACCCGATTTACAGCAGTTTTGTTCTGAAACATAATGTCAATCTTCTCCTAGAGCTCATGAGCCTTACTCTCCTCATTGAAGTTGTTGTACAGGCTCATGTCGATGAAGCACCGGATGTAAGCCGTTGTCTTCATGTGTTACGGGCATGACCATATAATATCCCGTGGTAAGAATTTACCGTAGTATTCTATACACGTGGATAAGTGTGAGGGTTAAACGAGAGTGTAAAGAAGGGGAGGATTACTTTTAATCCTCGGGATTGAGACAACCCATTAGGTCAAGTGTGAACTTGCCTGGGGGCTTGGGTATCGCTATAAATAAGAGGCCTAGCTACCCTCATTGGAGGATCTTTTGACTACATCGAGACTTTGCTCGTGTGGTGGGTCAACTCTTGTAGCGAGCGCGCCAGCACCAGGTACGACTCGACGCCACGGCGGTGGTATGGGATGCCGATCGAGGCTCGAGTCCATCTCGATCCCTTCGCTCGGGGGTGGTCGGGTGGATCGGCACCCTTCTTTCTCTTTCTCCTTTCTATCTATCATTACTTTATCCTTATCTTAAGCTTACTTTAGTATTTAGATCTATAATATTTGGTATCAGATTTACATACTAATGTTTCTTTGTTTTTCATTTGTCTTTTGATTGATGCTAATCGATCGATGTGTGGTCGGCCTTGATCCAGACAACGATCAACAAAGAACTTCGGTAACTCTTTCCATAATTTTTCTTTCTATTCTCTCTTCTCCCATCTAATCATGTGTTTAGTTTATATGTAATTTTTTTCATTAAGTCAATGATGTTGTAGTGGTCTTTAATTGATTATCTAAAACGTTTACATATGTGCACGAGGTCAATACCTCGTTTGACATATTAATAATATGTGATGAGTGACGTATGCGTACGAGGTTAATACCTCAATTACGTATTACGTTCACGAACATATGTTACGTTTGCGTATGAGTTGTTGATTTGTTGTAAACGATATGCGGTTGGTCTCGTATGCGTAAGAGGTCTAGCTTGGGAGCAAGTGGCAAGTCATGTGTTGTACTGCCTTGCATCATGTGTCCGTGGTCACATGCTCGACTACATCTAAGAGGCCAAAACGCCGAAGGAGGCGTGGGGGAACCTCAAGAAGATTTTCGCGGCCACATGACCGCAAGAAAGCTTCAACTCTGTCAAGAGTTGAACGGTATACAATAGAGGGACATGTCAATCAGCAGCTACACCTTGACGATCAAGGAGTTGTGCGATGCCCTTGGGTCGATCAATGGCAACATTGATGACGATGAAATGGTGTAGATTTGCCTCGGAGGCCTAGCACCTCAGTTAGGATCCATTCAGTCGGCAGTCCTCGCGAGGGAGAATCCTCCCTCCTTCGATCTCCAGTAGATGTTGTTGGTTGAGGAGAAACATATTTGAACAAGAAGCAATGCGCAAGAAGGACAAATGCTCTATTCGAACTTCGATGGAGGAAGAGGACAAGGTCGTGGAAGAAGAAGCCAATTTGGCCAAGGCCGACACAATCAAGAGAAACCCCGAGAACATAACTTCAATGACCGAGAAGACATTTTGAACGCGTGCGGCGGAGCATTCGGAAGAAGGGGGAGTATTCAAGTCAGACCCAACTGACAAAACAAAACCGCACAGTGCGGATACTCTGGAAAATTAGACCACTATGAGGCAGAGCATCGGAAAAAGAAGAGTGAGTCGGCCTCCACAAGCTGATGATTCACAAACTACGCCTCCGACTACGACAATTGTGGCGGAATGTTTGTGATGAAGCATAGAGAGAACTAGATGACAACCACCAATCCGACCAACACCTCTAAACCAAAAGATGTATGGTTTGTCAATTTGGGTACATCCAACCATATGACATCCCACAAGGATTGGTTCAAGGAGCTATGAAAGCCTTAACGACCTGGCTATGTGGAAACTGGGGATGACACAATTCACCCCATTCAGCATGTCGGCAATGTCCCATTTGGGGAAGAAGGCAACCAAACCTACATCAAGAACGTTCTGCATGTTCCTACGATAACAAAGAACTTGGTCTCAATTGGCCAGATAGTCAAACAAGGGATGCAAGTCCGATTCAACAATGGAGGATGCTTCATCGAAAAAGAAGGCCGACTTATCGCTCGCGGTCGGAGAGAAGGTCGAATGTTCATCCTTGACTTCCACGAGATGAACTCGGCAAATGTATGCTAAGGGCTAGAGAGCCAACGCCGACATAGAGCTATGGCACAAGAGGATAGGCCACATCAACCAACAAAAGCTCAAGGAATGCAGTCGAAAGGAGTCGTCATCAGACTCCTGACCCTCACCAAAAAGGAAATTGCATGCGTGTGCAAAGATTGCTAATTCGGCAAACAACGCAAACGGATGTAATACATTCATATGTATGCGGACCAGCCCAAACGGAAACATTTGGTGGTTGCTGATATTACGTAATGTTCATCAACGACTTCTTAAGAGATACACGGATCTACCCTATGTGGCAGAAGAGTGAAGTGTTCAGACACTTCCAAAAGTTCAAACACGAAGTCGAAAGAGACAACAAGTCAGCATGTCTAATGCCTTCAATCAAATGACGGTCGACGCCCTTACAACATACCTTTGACAAGAAGGAATTCGGCTGGAGTTTACATGTCGACACACACCTCAACAGAATGGAGTAGCCGAACACAAGAACCGGCACATACTTGAGGTGGCAAGGGCAATGATGAACAAGAAACATCTGCCAAAATCATATTGGGCTGAAGCGGCAAATACGAGCGCCTATCTGTGTTGGCCGGTCAGAAGAGCAAGGACAAGTGGGAAGGCGGAGTCGGATCGGATAATAGGAAGTAAATAATAGTAGAATTATTATTCGGAGGGACGGATCCGGTACAGTTGTACCGATCCGGATCCGGACCGATTCGGATGTCGGTTGCCTATAAAAGGATCCGATGATTTTGTAAAGGGTTTGACGGAAGTAATACAATAGTAATTATTGCGTGTTTATCTGTATCTCGTATTGTTTACCGTCTGTGCTTAATTGTAATCATCTTACGCGTGTAACCTAGCATCCAATCCTTACCACCCCTTTGGAGAAGTGTTGGATAGACACCTGTGTTGAGGCTAGTCCGGCCAGGCAGACAACACCATTTTGGCGACCACGATTCCTGCAAAGTGCAGAGGACAACCGGGGGATGGATGTCTAGACCAAACGACGACCACATCACCGAACGAGGGAGACGATACACCAAACGCGAGCAACGATGGGAAGCCCTGCAGCAAGCCATCGACGAGATCCGGCGGGATCGGTCATTCTCCAAAACTCTTCGGAGAGTCGCAGAAGAAGCACTGTAGTTCCGGGTTCTGCAAATCCCCGACGAAGGCAATAGCATAACAAGCCTGCAAGAGGCGGAAACGATACTGCAGACGCTCGTCGGGGGCGACGGGGACTCGGAAGCATTCGCAACACTTGAGGCGGAGTCGGAAAGCGACGGAAGCGTTGCGTCCCGGTATAAAAGCAGCCACGACACACCAAACGACCGGGAGGACGAGGGGTCGGAAGACTCAGTAACACCGGCGCCAGAGGAAGAAATAACCCTGGAATTCGGTGACCGGAAATCGCCGAGGGAGGCTGACCGGATACCGACAACAACCGCGAAGGAACCGAAGGAGCGGATACCGACAACACCCGCGGAGGAACCAAAGGACCGGACACCGGCAACACCCGCAGAGGAACCAAAGGTTCTCACACCAACGCCAACAGCGGACAGAGAGTGGAGGAAGCAGGAGAGTTAGTTGGACGACACGATGCCGTACCCATACCCAAAGTACTGGGATGAGGCCGACGCGGAGGCACACGTGTACGCATTCCTCCAAACATGGGAAGCCAACCATGTCTCCCAAAGACTGACGGAGCCCGAAGCCGAACGATCCAAAGTCGCCGAATTCGGCATAACCTTAGAAGGACCGGCAGCCCGATGGCACGCAAAGCACTTACCGGGCAGCTTTGCCACATTCGATGCCTTGAAGACCAGATTCCTCAGGCTTTTTCACAGACAATTTGAGCAAAGGGAATTGGTCGGGCAGTTCTACACCACCCGACAGGAAGAGAACGAGACTGTGCCACAATTCATCATTCGGTTTCAGACCCTGCACAGCCAACTGACAAGAGCACCACCCGAAGACGAAGCCAAAGCAGTCTTTTTGGCCGCACTGAAAGAGCCACTTCGAACAATGTGCGGAGTCCTTGATTTCCAAACCAGCACAATGGACCAAGTTATTGATCGGGTTTTAGAAATGGACAAGACTAGCCCCTTTTTGTCAATGGGGATGTTACACCGGGCACTCCTGAAGGAGGAAGACCTGAGGTTCCGACAGGCCTTACAATGTACAACATGCCTAAATTCAGGGCACTCAACAGTAGACTGCACCCTGCGGACACAATGTATGATCTGCAACTCTCGAGCCCATACAACGAACCGATGCGAATATAACCTGTTAAATCGGCAGGCAGCACCGGTTCGACACATAGAACCACGCAATCAGAACCCGGACGAGGATCGATTCCGGAGAGACGACCGCTACCAACGCGAACGCGGTAACAGATACGCTGATAGAAGACGCAATAACTATGACCGAGAGGAGAGACGCAGAGATAGCTACCCCCGGGACCGGTACGACCGAGACGAATCCCCGAAATACGAACGATGCAGAGAAGAGAGGCGACAAGGGAACCGAAATTTCCGACGGAATCAGAAGCGTGGATTTTTCCGAAGAGAGGAACGTCGGGAGGCAGCGAGGAATGACAACCCGGTATCGGTACCGGATAACCGAAAAACCGAAGACGACCGCCAGAGCATACCCACCCTCCAAACCGGGGACAAAGGAGAAACGAGCAACAGTCACAAGGTGTACTGTTATTACTGCCGTAAGGAAGGCCACTATAGTAACCAATGCCCAAGCAAAACCAATGACAAGCAGCCGGAAGTCAACATGGTTACAGCCGAAATAACAGAAGTACAGCAGGTCACAACCCGGTCAAAGGGAAAGACCGCCGAGTGGGAAGCCCAAGAGGCAATCAGAAAACAAGCGGCACAATGGATCAAGCACGCCAATGAACAGAATGCGGCAGAAGTAAGAGACCAAAATATGCCAAAAGACGAAGAAATCATACAGCCAGGAGAAAACCCGACGTGGCAAGCGCTACAGGACTGTCAAATCGTGCTGCCGTTAGCACGACTACTACAGTTGGTGCCACAGTTTACGGCAGACTTACAGGCATCCGTGAGCAAACCGAAGCCGACGCCAGCACCGGCATTCTTCTCCAACCCGGAGGAAGGACCAGCGGTGGTCGATACAAGTAGCCCGGCGATCACGGCAATCGTGAAAGGAAAGGAAATTGCTGGAACGATTATTGACGGAGGCTCCGGGGTAAATGTCATCAGCCAACAGACATGCAACGACCTGGGCATTCGGGAATGGGAACCATGCCCCTTCTGGTTACGCATGGCGGATACCAGCTCAGTCCGACCGACCGGGCTTATCCGGGATTTGGAAGTAACGATCGGAGGCCACATATTCCGGATATCGGCCGTGGTGCTGCAGCTGAATGTACAAGGCGCATACCCCCTACTGCTAGGACGACCATGGCTGCGAATGACGCATATCAAGCAGAGCTGGCAAAAGAACATGATCACATTCCTGCGAGGGAAAACAAAGGTACGAGTAACGACGCAACCACGGGTGATCACCAGTAAGGAAGCAACTCCATTGTATGCGGAAAGCATTAACATGTTGGAGGGATTACTGGACGAGGAAGTCGAGCGGTACCTTGAGGAACACCCACGAATCGTCCCACTATTTGAGGTGGATATCACGGCGGCAGTAGAACCGTACATTACGACGCCGGATGAACCGGACCAAGCGGCGATCCAAGAACTGCGACAAGCGCAGGAATCCCTAGAGAGGGAAATGACGATATCCCAGAGGGTAAAAGCATCCCAACTAGAGGAGGTGGACCTCGGCACAGCAGACAAGCCCCGACTGGTAAATGTTGCAAAGGAGTTGCCGAAGGAAGAAAAGAAGGCAATGGTAGCATTATTAACAGACTTCAAGGATGTGTTCGCGTGGTCGTACGAAGACATGCGAGGGTTGGACCCCTAGCTCTATCAGCACCAAATTCACCTAAGTACGGACGCGAAACCGATCGCTCAACGCAGGTACCGGATGAATCCGAATTATGCGGCGAAGGTGAAGGAGGAAATTGATAAGCTCCTCCGGGTCGGATTTATCCGACCGGTCAAGCAGGCAACCTGGCTGAGTCCGATAGTGGTGGTCCCGAAAAAGAACGGCAAAATCCGGGTATGCGTGGACTACCGAAAACTAAATGCCGCAACAGTGACCGATCCGTTTCCACTACCATTTACAGACGGGGTGTTAGATGCTGTAGCCGGCCACGAAGTTTACAGCTTCCTGGATGGATTTAGCGGTTACAACCAAATACGAATGAACCTGGCCGACCAGGAGAAGACAGCGTTCGTAACGGAATGGGGAGTGTTCGTCGCGGTCGTGATGATGTTCGGACTAAAGACGGCTCCAGCGACCTTTCAAAGGATAATAATGGAAATTTTCGGGGAATATATCCCCGGTTTTATGCAGGTCTTCCTTGACGATTTCGCGGTCTACAGCCAGCACGGAGAGCATCTCGAGCACCTCCGGCTGTGCTTGGAGAAGTGCCGCGAGTACCGATTGAGCCTGAACCCGGCCAAGTGCGTCTTTGGAGTGGCAAGCGGCAACTTACTAGGGCACGTGGTAAGGAAGGAATCGCGGTAGATCCGGATAAAGTCAAGGCGATTCTCGAGGCACCAGCACCAAATAACGCAAAGGCTTTAAGCCGGTTCCTGGGCCAAATAAGGTGGCATAGCCGGATGATACGGCACCTCGCAGACTTCGCTACACCGTTACATACCGCCGTACATAGGGTACCCTTCCTATGGGCGGAGACGGAGGAGGAAGCCTACCAAGCGTTGAAGGTTATGCTGTCGCAAGCTCCGGTGGTGCAACCGCCGGATTGGAGTAAAAGCTTTCACGTCTTCGTCGACGCGTCGGACGTAGCAATCGGCAGCGTTCTGATGCAACTCACGGAGCCGAAATGGTACCGACCGGTGTACTACGCAAGCCGGAAACTCTCAAAAGCCGAACGGAATTACTCTACGACGGAACACAAGGCATTGGGAATGGTGTATAGTGTCACAAAGTACAGGCACTATCTGCTCGGAAGGAAGTTTTCCTTCCATGTCGACCATTCGGCACTACTCTACCTGGTCTCGAAGGCATCCCTGACGGGAAAAATTGCACGATGGACACTGCTGTTACAAGAATTTGAATTCGACATTTTCCACCGACCCGGGGCGCAGCATGCGGTAGCAGACTACCTAAGCAGACTCGAATCCAGAGAAGCAGGGGACGGCGTCCAGGATGAGTTTCCCGACGCCGAGTTGTTCCGGATCACGACGAAACCGGCAACGGATGCAACGGTAGCCGATGAAGACATGTGGCTAACTGAGATGCATCAGTTCCTGAGCACCGGAGTTCCCCCGGAGAACATGGACCGCGATGAAAGGAAAAGGGTAGCAGTAAGAAGCAGACATTTCTGCTTGGTTGGAGACACCCTCTATCACAAGGGGGCAGATGGCATCTGGAGACGAGCAGTGCAGAGCGATGAGAAGGATCTAATCCTCAGGGAAGCCCACTGTGGAATTGCCGGCGGGCATTATGCCGGTGACGCAACCACTCGGAAAAAATATGGCAGAGCGGACTGTGGTGGTGTTGGGATTTCGGTCCCTCCGGATGGGATGTCCGGAGATGAATGACGGCAAGCCCGGTTGCGGTTACGGAACCGGATGATGAAGAGTACCCGGCATGAAGCCGGATGAAGAGTACCCGGATACGGATCCGGATGATGAAGACCCCGGTTACGGAGCCGGATGACGAATGTACCCGGAGAGAGATCCGGATGCGGGGACATATTTGTGAATATGTTTGCCAAGGGCCCTTGAGGCTATATTTGTAAATAGCCCGAAAGTCATATGTGTATAAGTATGACTTAGGGCAAACAGTTTTATGTTGTTGTTGCTCATTTTTCTGTTTTCCACTGAGAGGAAGCGAAGTGAGAGAAGCCGAGAGAGAGTGAGCGAGAAAGAGGAAGGAAGAGGTCGACGCCTCTGTGTAATACCGCCGCCTGTGGCGAGGACAGCGAGCTCAAGGTCGTCGCCTTGCAGCTCGCCATTGTACATTCCCCGCGTATAGTGATAGTTGGAGTCTTGCACTCCCGTGGTTTTTCCCATTTAGGGTTTTCCACGTAAAACATCCAGTGTACCCTTCTCTTTATTGTTTTCGTGCATTCTTGTATTTCCCGTTTTCGGTGAGTAGATCCTATTCCTCGGTTGTGGCCGAGCGCTGTTTACAACAAAGTGGTATCAGAGCGAGGTTAACACAGAAAATGGAAGGCGGCGGTAGTGGGCCTCCGGGCATGATGGTGTTGAACTCACAGAACTACGCCGACTGGAAGATAAAGATGGAAGACCTTCTCATCGTCCGAGACCTGTACGAACCGATCGACAATGCCGAGATACCCAAGGGGGTAATAGAGTCGGAGTGGAAGCTCCTGAACCGGAAAGCCGTAGCGACGATCCGGCAATATGTCGATGTAAGTGTTCTGCAACATGTCGCGAACGATACGAACGCCTATGAGATGTGGCGGAAGCTGTCGGGCCTCTACGAGAGGAAGAATGCGTTGAACCGGACCTCCCTGATGAGGAAGATAGTGAACCTCAAGTACCGGGACGGCGAGAGTATGGTGGAACACGTAAGCACGTTCATGGGATTCGTGAACCAGCTTGCGGCGATCAAGTTCCCGTTGGAGGATGCAATGCAAGCCATCATCCTGATGTGTACATTGCCGGAAAGCTGGGAGAACTTGGTGGTGACTCTCAGCACCTCCTGCACCGAAGAAAACTTGTCCCTACAAACGGTAAAGACAAGTATTTTGAACGAAGAAGCGCGTCGGAGAGATAAAGAACCGGCCTCCGATCCGAAGATGCTGCTTACCGAATCGGATCGGGGAAGACAACGGAACCGGAGTCCGCAAAGACGGGAGAAGTCGGGGACCCGGTCGCAGTCAAGAGGAAGGCCCACATGCTTCCACTGTGGGAAGCCGGGGCACTTCCGGAAGAATTGTCGGCATTACCGAAAAGACAACGGAGCCGACGACACCGATTCGAAGAAGTCACCGGAGCGAAACGGCGCATACCGGGGAGCCACGGACCGGAGAGGTCCGGATCGGCGAGGGCAGGACCGGAAAGGAACGACGGCACTCGCGGCAAGTGAAGAAGAGATAATGCTCATTACCGAAGAGAGGGAGCTGAACCTTGCCGGTGAAGAGATGACCTGGGTGGTCGATTCCGGAGCGTCGTTCCACCTGACCCCGGAGAAGAAATACTTCTCATCCTACACAGCCGGTGAGCACGGCTGTGTCCGGATGGGAAATGAAGGTACATGCCGGATTGCCGGCATAGGAGACGTGTGGCTGACGACACCAACCGGATGCAAGATGCTGCTGAAGGACGTCCGACACGTTCCGGAGGTTCGATTGAACCTGATTTCGGCCGGGAGGCTAGACGATGAAGGCTACACGGGTAGCATCCGGAACGGTGTCATGAAGTTCAGCAAAGGGAGCCTGATAGTGGCTCGGGCCCGGAAGGTCAACACACTGTACCTGATGAATTCCCGGCTATGTCCTGAGGAGCTGAACGTGGCAGCTGACACTGCCGGTGAGCTATGGCACAAGAGACTGTGCCACATGAGCGAGAAGGGGATGAAGAGGCTTGCCGAAGACAACCTGATACCGGTAAAGCATTTACACTTGGGGAAGTGTACCGACTGTCTGGCCGGTAAGCAAAACCGGACCTCCTTCCACTCAAGGCCACCGACGAGACGTAGCGCACCATTGGAGTTGGTGCACACTGACGTGTGTCAAGTAGAAACGAAGTCACATGGCGGAGCCCAGTACTTCGTGACATTCATTGATGACCACAGCCGGAAGCTGTGGATGGCACCGTTGAAGACAAAGGACCAAGTGTTGTGCGTCTTCAAAGAACTCCACGCGAGAGTGGAAAGAGAATCCGGCAAGAAGCTGAAAGCGATACGAGCGGATAACGGAGGGGAATACCGGGGGCAGTTCGAGGAGTACTGTCGCTCGAAGGGAATCCGGCTCGAGTTTACTGCGCCGAAGACGCCGGAACTGAACGGGCTGGCCGAGAGGATGAACCGGACCATAATGGAGAGGGTCCGGAGTATGCTGGCGCATGCGAAATTACCCAAGGGGTTTTGGGCTGAGGCAATGTCGACGGCGACGTATGTGATAAATAGATCACCCTCAGTACCTTTGGACGGAGACACGCCGCAGAAAGTGTGGACTGGTAAGGAAGTGTCCTACCGGCATCTGAAGGTGTTCGGATGTCTCGCGTATGTGCATGTGGCAAAGGACCGGAGAGGAAAGCTAGATCCAAAGACCCGGCCATGCATATTCCTCGGTTACGGCGACGACGAGTTCGGCTACCGAGTATGGGACCCGGTCGACAAGAAGATGTTCAGGAGTCGAGATATCATCTTCATGGAGGACAAGACGCTCGCCGACTGGGAGTCGGAGAAGAAGATGAAGAGCTCCAAGTCGACCGGTGAGAATCAACTCTACGAGGAGCAGTCCCGACCGGCAAGGGACCGGTTAGCACTCGAGGATCCGGCCGAAGACGGTGAAGAAACAGAACCGGCCGAGGAAGATGAAACTGATACCGGAACCGGCCCCGATCCCGAAACGGATTCGGATGAAGAGGAAACGGAGGAGCCGGTTACCGAAGCTCCGGAACGGAGATATCCTCTAAGAGAGAGAAGGGCCCCTCGGAGATTTCCGGAACCAGAGCACGTGCTGCTAACCGACGAGGGGGAGCCGGAGAGTTTTGAAGAAGCAAAGCTTGACACCCATAGCCGCAGGTGGTTAAGTGCCATGCAGGAGGAGATGGATTCCCTGCATGAGAACCACACATATGAACTTGTGGAGTTGCCGAAAGGAAAGCGGGCACTTCGAAACAAGTGGGTGTTCAAGCTGAAACCAGGAGATGCCGAAAACCCCCCGAGATACAAAGCCAGGATCGTGGTGAAGGGGTTCCAGCAGAAGAAGGGCGTCGACTTCGACGAGATATTTGCCCCGGTAGTGAAGATGACCTCCATCCGGACGGTGCTGAGCATAGCGGCAAGTATGGACCTCGAGGTAGAACAGATGGACGTGAAGACGGCATTCCTTCACGGTGACCTCGAAGAAGAGATCTACATGCAGCAACCGGAAGGATTCGAGAAGAAAAGGAAGGAGCACCTGGTATGCCGGTTGAAGAAGAGCCTTTACGGACTGAAGCAGGCTCCCCGGCAATGGTACCGGAAGTTCGACTCCTTCATGACCGACGAAGGGTATCACAAAACGCAGTCTGATCACTGCGTGTTTGTGAAGAAGTTCGAAGGAGGAGACTCTCTAATACTCCTCCTGTACGTGGACGACATGTTGATCGTCGGACGGGACCAGGTCAAGATACGGATGCTGAAGAAAGCGCTTCACCGAACCTTCTCAATGAAGGACCTGGGTCCGGCGAGGCAAATACTAGGGATGCACATCATCCGGGACCGGAAGAAGAAGCAGTTGTGGCTGTCACAGGAGAAGTACGTGACAAAGGTGCTTCACCGGTTCAACATGTCGGAAGCAAGACCGGTCGGGTCAACCCTACCGGCAAACTGCAAGTTGTCCAGCAAGCAAAGCCCCAAGACAAAGGCTGAGAAGGAGGACATGATGAAAGTACCATATGCCTCTGCTGTCGGAAGCTTGATGTACGCTATGGTGTGTACAAGACCGGACATAGGATATGCAGTTGGAGTGGTGAGCCGGTACATGAGCAACCCCGGCAAAGAGCACTGGAACGCGGTCAAGTGGATACTCCGATACCTGAAGGGCACGGCAAACGTGTGCCTCCGATTCGGCTCTGGTAAGCCCGAACTCGACGGCTTTACTGATTCGGATATGTCGGCTGATGCAGATACCAGCTGGTCCACATCAGGGTATGTGATGACGTATGCAGGGGGAGCTGTTTCGTGGCAGTCGAGGCTGCAGAAGACGGTTGCGTTGTCAACCACGGAGGCGGAGTACATGGCGGTTGTTGAAGCCGGCAAGGAAATAATATGGATGAAGGACTTCATTAGAGAGCTCGGTATCCGGCAAGAGGAGTACCGACTCTACTGTGACAGTCAGAGTGCCATCCACCTTGCGAAGAACGCGGTCTATCACTCCCGGACGAAGCACATCCAGCGAAGATATCACTGGATCCGGGAAAGGATAGAAGACCAGGAGTTCGTGCTGACGAAGATCCACACGGAAGAGAACGGGTCAGATATGCTGACCAAAGTACTCACACCCGACAAGCTGGGAGCGTGCCGGAAGAGAGTCGGATTGGAGAGACATCCCATGCCGAAGTGAAGGGGGAGTTTGTTGGGATTTCGGTCCCTCCGGATGGGATGTCCGGAGATGAATGACGGCAAGCCCGGTTGCGGTTACGGAACCGGATGATGAAGAGTACCCGGCATGAAGCCGGATGAAGAGTACCCGGATACGGATCCGGATGATGAAGACCCCGGTTACGGAGCCGGATGACGAATGTACCCGGAGAGAGATCCGGATGCGGGGACATATTTGTGAATATGTTTGCCAAGGGCCCTTGAGGCTATATTTGTAAATAGCCCGAAAGTCATATGTGTATAAGTATGACTTAGGGCAAACAGTTTTATGTTGTTGTTGCTCATTTTTCTGTTTTCCACTGAGAGGAAGCGAAGTGAGAGAAGCCGAGAGAGAGTGAGCGAGAAAGAGGAAGGAAGAGGTCGACGCCTCTGTGTAATACCGCCGCCTGTGGCGAGGACAGCGAGCTCAAGGTCGTCGCCTTGCAGCTCGCCATTGTACATTCCCCGCGTATAGTGATAGTTGGAGTCTTGCACTCCCGTGGTTTTTCCCATTTAGGGTTTTCCACGTAAAACATCCAGTGTACCCTTCTCTTTATTGTTTTCGTGCATTCTTGTATTTCCCGTTTTCGGTGAGTAGATCCTATTCCTCGGTTGTGGCCGAGCGTTGTTTACAACAGGTGGCCGACCACCCTAAAAGATGCCGTGAAGTATAGCAGAGAATGCGATTTGTGTCAACGACTGGGCCAACCCACAGAGCAGGCTCAGATGCCACACCACCCGGTCTTGCCCTTGGAACCGTTTCAAAAGTGGGGGTTGGACTTTGTCGGTCCCTTCAAACCACCGGCAATGCGAACCGGAAATCGGTATGTCATAGTGGCGACCAACTATTGCACCAAATAGGTAGAAGCAAAGGCCTTACGGGACAACACGGCCGCGTCCACGGCAAAGTTTTTGTACGAGTGCATATGGTGCTGGTATGGATGCCCGATCGAGCTTATAAGTGACCAAGGAGGACATTTTCTCGGGCAGGTAGTAGAAAGCCTGACGTCATTTTACGCGGTGGTACATAAAAAGAGTACTCCCTACTACCCTCAAGCCAATGGACTAGCGGAATCAACGAACAAAACTCTGCAGAACATCCTACGAAAAATTGTCAACGAGAACCGGACCGACTGGGATACGAAATTGCAAAGCGCGCTATGGGCGTACCGAACAACCTACAAAACCAGCATCCGAACAACCCCGTTTCGGCTAGCATTCGGTTTAGAAGCGGTCATGCCGGTAGAGTTCCGGATCCCCAGCTTACGGATTCAGGTGAAGGAGCGCTTAAGTGAGAATGAGTCCGAACGAATCCGGCTGGCGATGTTGTTGGAATTAGAAGAAAACCAAATAGCCAGCTTACTACAACTCAAACTGGAGCAAAGGAGGAGAAAAGCTTTCGTGGACCGACACCGGTGTGGCAACGAAAAGGAGTTCGAAGTCGGGAAACCGGTGCTACTATTCCAGACACGGATGGGGAACATGCCGGGAAAGTTGCGGTTTCGGTGGACCGGACCGTTCTGGATCACCAAGGAGTACAATGGGTCATATCAGCTCGGCACGTTGTCTGGAGATGTCATCGGCAAGTGGGCAAATGGGTGTCGGCTAAAGCCGTATAAGGGAAATATGCCAGCAAACCCGTTCAAGCAAAACCCGGAAATCCGGCAAGATGAGGAACCGACACCGACAAACGCTGCTGAAGATATTCGGACCGAGGAAGAACCGACACCGACAGACGCTGCTGAAGATATTCGGACCGAGGAAGAACCGACACCGATACTGACAAAGACTATCCCGGAAAACCGACAGAAGGATCCGGTATCCACACGAACCAACCCGAACAAATCGGGGGGGACCAGCAAATGACGTGGTCCAAACAAAGAAAAAAAAAAAAAAAAAAAAAAAAAAAAAAAAGACGTGGGCAAAATCGACGCGAATCATAGTAATGATGGGGAGATCACAAGAGGTGGGAGCGCCACCATGCAACGAAGAGGCGCCATGCATTAAAGAAGGACGTGCGCGTACTTGCTATTTAAAGCATGGAACGTGGGCACTCACACGTGGCAAACAAGAAAGGACATACTAATTATGGCGGGAGAGGAACATGCGCGGGAAACGAAAAAGGGCGGCTCGAGGCAAAAGCCACTATATAAGACACAGGCCTGCGAAGGACTCACTTTTTACGAATTTTCCTACATAGAGGCGCAGAAGCACAGAAGAGCGATCCGACGCACAGAGCACACATAGCCCGATCCCGAACAACAGGCAGCAGAAGAAGAATTCGAAACAATGGTACTGTCGGAAGAGGCATGCCAATGGATGAGGGAGAACGGGTTAAAAGGATTGATGCGGATCGCCGACGCTCCACCACACGCAGAACCAGAGCAGGCGGCAGCATCAATCGATTTATCAGAAGTCACGGAAGGAGCGGTGCAGGCGCTCACGGGGATAAAAGCAGGAGGACTTCAAACAATCGAAAACCCTTCAAGTGAAATCCTGTTCGAATATTTCGGTGAGTACTCTATCAGCAGCAAGGCATACCGAACGCAGGGCGGAGAGAACCTGCTGTTCGGAGAAGTGGCCTGCGCCATGATGGAATACGGATTCGTGAATCCCGTCCCCCGGCCATAGCCAAGTACCGGGCAGCGTTCTTAATAGCAGCGTACGAAGGCTTACAAATAGAATGAACAAGCACCGGAGCCAGAGAAAAGGCCGGAAAAACAGCCTAAGCAAGGCCACCCCGACACAGGAAGAACAAAGCCACAATGGTTGAGATGGCTTTCGGAGCAGTTATCGGGAGTAGCGGACCAGTTAGAGAAAGAAGAAACGTGTAGGCAACAGCTGACGCATACAACAACTCAGGAGTTGGTCGCGCTCCGAACACAGATCGAGGAAATGCAAGGGGAGCTGTTGTAGGCAAGGGAAGGAATTCAACAAGCACAAGTTGTCACCGAGCCGGTCGGGACAACAAGGAAGCAACCAGAACCGGAACCGGAACCGGTAGCCTTGCAAACCGGCCCTGAGACCGAAAAAATAATAGAAACCTTACGAGAGGAATTAAAAGCTCAGGAGGCATTAAGGGAAAGAGAAAGGGAGCAGCGGAAAGCGGTGGAGGACGACAAACGAAAAATGGAAGAAGGCCTCCGGAAAGGTCGAGCCACTAATGACCGACTGCAAGAAGAAAAAGAGAAGCTGCAAAAGGAGAAGGACCGACTGCGTCGACATGCCGAGCAGGAGATAGAACGACTGCAGGAAGAACTCCGACAACAGAAGGACCGGGACGATCGGTTAAGAGCTCAGGCAAACCGACGCCTGAAGCAGAAGACGGAGGACTTCGACCGTCTCTACCGAGATCACAAGCAGGCCGAGTCGGACAACAAGAAACAGGCAGTAGACTATGACCGACAAATAGAGAAGCGGAAAGAACAACTCAAAGAGACCCGATTAGACCTGGCTAAGGCAATAGATGAGGTCAGTGCCAACAAGGAAGCATTGTCGGCGGAAATAGCCCAAGCGACGGAGAGAAGGAAGGAATTAGAGGCGCTAAGGCGGGAAAAGCTGGATCTGACCAAGATCAGGAATGAAGAAAAGGAAAAATCGACCTTCACGATCAGCAAACTGCAAAGTACCTATGAAAAGCAGAAAGCGGATTACGAGGCCCAGGCTCAGATAATGGCCGACATTATAAAACGGGCAAGAAAGGAAAAGCAAGAAGCTTATGCGCATGCTAAGGCAGGGGTTGACCGGATCAAGCTCATCATGTCAGGATGGAGTACCCGAGCTCAGGCAAGCATCAACGAAAGTACGGAAAAGCTATGGAAGGAGTGGTCACAACAGGCAGCCGAGCTGCAGACACTCCGAGCGGATGCCGAGAATCGGAGGAAGACCGGTGACAAGTTCTACAAGATGGATGAGGAAAGTATCGTTGCCATTCGGGAAGAATTGTCGGAAGATTTCTACACTTTAGCAGAAGAACATCTCAACGAAATCCGAGGGTTGGTAGAGAGGTTGGATGACGGGTAGCTCGCAACTCAGTTGGAGTTGGAGAGATACGAGCAGGACCGGTTACGACAGGAAGCTAAGGGAAGAACGACGCCAATCACTATAAGTGAGGGAGAGCGACCGACTGAAGTTGAACCAACCGACACCGAACAACCCCGACGAGGAATACCCGAAGAAGAACTTCCGTTCGAAGGAGAAGAAGAAGAGCAGGAGCAGACCGATGCCGGAGAAGAAGAAGAGTTGAGACCGGAAGACACCAGAGCAGAGGAAGAAGGCGTACCGAGCCAACCAGTCGAGACCGGAGAAAGCGACACTGGTAACAGAACAGAGCCTGGAACAGAGGGAGAACTGGAAGAACCCGGACGAAGCGGTGAGGAAGCACCGGCACCACAGAATCAAGCAGAGCCAGAGCAGCAAATTTTTACGGAACAGCCCACCCAACCGGAGGTCAGAGACCAGGCAGGCAAGGAACAGGAACAGGAACAGGAGGAAGAAGCACCACTTGACACCATCGAGCAGAGTGTGCTCGATATTTTGGAGGAAGAATGAGGCCGGAAGTGGATTCGAAGTGCAAGGCACTTTCCCACGGGCGTGCCATGTGTTGGCCGGTCAGAAGAGCAAGGACAAGTGGGAAGGCGGAGTCGGATCGGATAATAGGAAGTAAATAATAGTAGAATTATTATTCGGAGGGACGGATCCGGTACAGTTGTACCGATCCGGATCCGGACCGATTCGGATGTCGGTTGCCTAAGCGCACCGATTGTAACCTTGCCGGATGCCTATAAAAGGATCCGATGATTTGTAAAGGGTTTGACGGAAGTAATACAATAGTAATTATTGCGTGTTTATCTGTATCTCGTATTGTTTACCGTCTGTGCTTAATTGTAATCATCTTACGCGTGTAACCTAGCATCCAATCCTTACCACCCCTTTGGAGAAGTGTCGGATAGACACCTGTGTTGAGGCTAGTCCGGCCAGGTAGACAACAATCTGATGAATCGCTACACAACATCAAGAGTGCACGATATTACCCCCTAAGAAAAGTTCTATGGGAAGAAACCAGATCTATCCCACATCAGGATATTCGTTTCAATAGCATATATACATATTCCCGACGAGAAGCGGTAGAAGCTTGATCCAAAGTCGAAGAAATGGATACTTGTAGGATACTCACTCGAGCAAAAAGGGTATAAGTGCTTCAACCATTCCACCAAGAAGGTACGAGTGAGTAGGGATGTGGTATTCGACGAATCGGCATCCTAGTATACAGTTGAATCAACCCCATTTGACGTAGTCAAAACTGAGTTCAACACAGATGCAGAGGAGGATGATCGACAGAGGCCTACATCAAAGGAAAGTCCAATCTCAACCAGGTTGAGTTGACCACAAGAGCCTCTAAGTGGCCAAAGCACGTTGCGGCCTAGTCCGAAACAGGACAAAGGAAAGGCCAAAATTCTTGAGTACAAAGACTCAGATGGAAACGAATCGGACCACTCTGAGCATGGTGGACTGGATGTGCCCATCATAAGGACACCAGGAGAACCACGTCAATCCACCTGAGAGAAGAACGTAGTCAGCCGATTTAGCTACAATGACTACATGGCATATCATTATGCATTCATGATGAAGGTGGCGACAGTCCGAAGACCGAAAACCTTTTCCGAAGCCGCGAAGGACCCTAGATGGGTTGAGGCGATGAATGAGGAGATGCAAGCACTCTCCAAGAACGAGACATGGGATCTCGTCCCTTCTTCACACCACCAAAAGGCAATTGGATGCCGGTGGATCTTCAAAGTGAAGCACAACGCCAACGGCACTGTCAATCGGTACAAGGCCCGGCTTGTGGCGAGGGGATACGCACAGATGCACGGTGTTGATTACGAAGAGACCTTTGCCCTAGTGGCAAAGATAGCTACAATTCGAACCGTGATCACACTTGTAGCAGCAAAAGGGTGGCACCTCCGCCAAATGGATGTAAAGAACGCCTTCCTACAAGGTGAGTTAGACGAGGAGGTGTACATGGTGCAACCACCCGAATTCGTGTTAGGTACGCATCCGACTGTTGTCTGCCGACTGAAAAAGCCTCTCTGCGGTCTCAAGTAGGCACCGAGAGCATGACACTCGAAGATAACCCAATATCTTCATCAAATCAGCTTCAACATGTCCAAGTCCGACAACTCTTTGTTAGTCCGGAGCCACTCCAGAGGACAGGTATTTATCATCATTTACGTGGATGACATGATCATAAGAGGAGAGCATTTAGTAGACATTGAGCATATCAAGAAGCTCCTCTCCAACCGATTCGAAATGAAAGACATGAAGGAGCTTCATTACTTTCTAGGAATAGAAGTAATTCGGACTCCGGACGGCATCATGCTTTCACAAAGGCACTATATCCTCAATCTTCTTTACAAGTTTGGGATGACACAATGTAAGCCCGTCACTACCCCTCTCAATCACAACCTAAAGGTAGATGCCAACTCCAGCACAAGAGAGTGTGAGTCGATGCTCTATCGACAGCTAGTCGAAAGCCTCATCTACCTCACAATTACCCGACCCAACTTGTGTTACCCGGTTGGCCTCCTTAGCCAGTTCATGCAGACACCAAGAAACATCCACATGGACCATGCTAAGCGTGTAATATGGTATGTGAGTGGAACCATGGATTTCAGCATCCTCTACGAATCAGCCACATCGACACAACTCGAAGGGTATACAAATGTTGACTGGGTTGTCTACAAAGCTGACAAATGATCAACCTCACGATTCGTTTTCTCCCTCGCCAGCCGAGCAATCTCCTAGAGTAGCAAAAAGCAATCAACAGTCGCACTGTCGAGCATCGAAGTTGAATACAAGGGTGCAACCATAGCCGCATGTGAAGTTGTTTGGTTCAAGAGAATCTTGAAGGATCTGGGCGTTCCTATGAAGGATCCGATTCTCTTTTACTGCAAGAACATGAGCAGTATTCACCTTGCACGAAACCTAGTCTTCCATGCTCAAACTAAGCACATCGAAATGCACTATCACTTCATTCGAGAGTGTGTTTTGGCCAGGGATGCCAACCTACACCACATCAACACAAACCTACAGACGACCAACATCTTCACCAAGGGCCTGGGAGTCGACAAGCTTCTGCAGTTCGCAACGAACTTGGGTCTTTCGACCGTCGACCAACCGAGCTTGAGGGGGAGTAAGGAGCAGCAAGAGTGAACCGGACCAACCGAAGCCAACCCGAAGACCAGTTCGAACCAACCATCCGATGACCGAAAGTTGTGTTTGAAGGGGCATGTTGAGAATCAAACTCAACTTCCCGTGTGTGGGAACACAGCTTAGGATACTCAAGTGTGTGAACACCCCACCTCTCTGTATAATAACTAGTGTGTCTTAGAAGTTAATGTTCTATGACACATATTCCTTAGGTAGTTAAGACACGACCTCTTTCCCAAAAGGCGATACTAGTAAGAGAACTTAGTGAGAAGGTGACTACATAAGCACCTCCTTTTTGTATTGTTGTTGATCATTTTGGTCTCCTTGTTAATACAGTTTTTTGCTTTTTTTTGTAATCGCGAGTTCTCTCTCTCTCTCTCTCTCTCTCTCTCTCTCTCTCTCTCTCTCTCTCCACACACACACACAGTTCTTCCATTCGATTCTTTACACATTCACAAAACATAAGGTTGAAGGCATATATGAGCGAGTGATAGAAACTTATTAATGGGAACTTTCGAGTCTATTACATATTTTCGTCCACCAAGTGCTTGTGACTGGATTCCTTGAAGTGATTAGGGGGACCATAAGGGAGAAAATCCTGGCCTTTTCCAAGTGTATTACTGATGTTTATAGAACACATTTTCACTTTTGATGGCCTGCTTTTAGGGCATACACAAACAATACATAATAAAAGAGACTTTGCAACGATTGATTGTGTCATATTATTTCTCTCATTGAATCAATGATACGTATGGAGAGAGAGACTCCCGTCAATTAATCCTATTATTTCTCTCATTAAATCAATGATACATATGGAGAGAGAGACTCCCGTCGTTAACGACAATCATAATGATGGTGAACATACATACATTATTACATATTACAGATTTGACTTCCAACTCCATTAGTTACATTACACCATCATTTGTTCATTGGGTCCGTGAGTTACAGCCAGCATCTAGAAACTACATATCGAAGGAAGGGAGTATGTATGTATGGTAATGGTGTGCATGTATGTATACATTCATATGTGTGTGTGTGTGTGTGTGTGTGTGTGTGTGACAGGAGCAGGAGTAGGAGCAGGAGCAGTGTGAGAGGTTCGAATATTCAAATTTCAGATTCACATTGGGCACATGAAGGAAGGTTTTATGGCCAGGCAGAAGGCAGCTTCACCATAAATTATAATTATGTATGTACATACATACATACATACATACATAGTCATAGCATATGTAACGAAGATGCCTGCCTCCCTCTTCTGTAATGAGATCCATCCATCCATCCATCCATCCATCTATGGTGGCTAGGCAACCTAATCTTCCTCCTCCACCAATGAATGAGTGAATGAATGAATGAATGAAGGAAGGAAGGAAGGAATCAGCCAGTCGTCCCATACCTCAACGCTGCCGCGCGGAATACATCAGCATGTGCTTCAATACACGCTGTCAATTTCACAGCCATATATATGATAAGTTAAGTAGTAAGGCTTTCATTTCTTTCCGCATCATCACTACCACATTCTTTTGAGTTGGACCTTTACTCACTCACTCACTCACTCACTCACTCAACCCATTCCTTCCCTTCCCTTCCCTTCCCTTCCCTTCCATTCTATTTCATACAAACATGATTATATGATTTGCTTTGGTGATGTGTGTGGGTGATGCACAGACAGCAGCAAACTTCTACTACTACAAACGCTATTCCTTTCATTGATTGATTGATTGATTGATTGATTGATTGAAGGAACAGATTCAGTCATTGCCCACCCACCTTGCCAAGGGTTGGAATATCCAGACCCCATGGTGATGACCAAGGGTGTCCTGTGTGTGAAGCAGCATGTATACACAATGTTGTTCCTGTGGAGCAGCCCTTGTCTACAGCAAAGAAAAGCAGAGAGCAGAGTTTTAATCAGAATATGAAGGAAGAAGCCAAAATCAGCGCTGCTCTGCTCTCAGTTTCAAGAAAACAATTAATAATGGAAAGACTTGACCTTGTCATCGAAAACTTTCCAGAAACATCCTCACCGAGAGCATCCACTCCTGCCTACAAAGAACACATCATCATCAACAGCATATTTACAAGGGATCAAAAAGTCGTGTTCAGTTAATCGCGGTCATACATACAACCAACCGCATAACTGATCACCACCACTAACGACCTCATGCGTCACACTCGGTTCAAACATAATAATAAATAAGACTCCACGATCGATCTCAAATAAAGCTGGAACCAACCCGAAAAAAGACCAAGCCTGGATTATGAAGATTGAAGATTTGGTCCAGTTTTTGGGAAAGCATTGCAATATAATAATCATCCCCTGTACAGTCAAGCAAGCTGGAACCATCATGAGACGTGCTTGTTCCATGTAGGTTGAATGTGACCACTCGATTATCTTTCTTAAACAATCTAAGCATGCTTTCATTCTGCATGATTTGAAAACAAACAGAAGATTTAGCACTGATACGACTGGAATTCTGCTTTAAATTCTCAAAGACCTTTCATTCATTATTGAGCTGCGAGCATATACCTCCATGTTGCATGCTACCTGGCATGCCTCTGAATGCAAATGCAAATGTATAAGCAACAGTATATGCAATGTATTCGAGTGATTCCGAGAGAAAGGTTAGAGTTTTGTGTGCAATCTTCTTCTTTTGTGCTTGGTCCCTGACCATCCTTGTTTAGGTTGTTCATAGGCACACATGTGACATTTTGACAATTCACATCTACCTGTGGGGCCAATCCGATGGTATAAGCCCCAACCAATGAAATATTATATGATGGACTCCCACTTGGCTATAACTATTTAGGTACCAAGAACCACAGTTCCTTCCCCCTTCCCCCTTCCCCCCATAGAGCTAAGCCATAGTGAGCCTAATTACACATGTACGGTGCTACTTGAGCACATTCCCTGCAATGGCAGGGCTACTATGTATATGATTATGCTGTAAGGGAAGAACAGGTGTTTGAACTTAAAACACATCCAATCCATGCTATGTAGATATGGGCTTCTTTTGTGATGTAGCTTTGAAGCACTTAATTATTATCATACAGACATCCCTAGCTTCAAACTCGGTTATTCTTTTTGGTTTATTACCATTTTGACTCACTCCTTTTATTCTGTCTATCTCATTTTGCTCACTTGCAAAAATGCACCCTTAACTTGTAAGACCTTGTGCTGTTTGAAACATCAATATGTCAACCGCATTGAATCAGCTGCACCATCATTTTTTGAATACTCATGATTTCATGCAGTTTGTTTTTGTTCATTGAAACTGGTCATGAACCCATCTAGTGGCGCCATTAAAGTTTCATTATGATCAAGATGTAAGTTGAAACAAACACATGGACATCAACATACATATTGTCGCTCATTAGGTCTTGTTGCGTTGTCGACGACATGGGAAAGTAAAGTTGAAAATGTTCATTGCTGTGTTTTTGTTTTTGCAAGTTGAGTGGAACAATGACATTATTAGAAAATGTATAGTGAAGATTGGGCTTGCCTGATACACGTCAAGATTGATAACTAGCACAGGCCTTTTTGAGTTGCAAATTTGGGGATAACACTGCAGGGCAACAGATGTAGCTACTGCAATGTCGTCGAATATTCCTGTAACATAAAATGATTTCTCAGTTTGAAAATCTCACTGATTTTTCATCCTCAACAGGTATAGGTTTGCATTGTATCAAAGTACCAGATGGAACCAAATGATACCCCTTCACAAGGTTTAAGAAACCATGCCCACTTATATTTGCTGATGCCAAACGTAATCCAAGCATTACAACATGCATGGCTGCTATAGTTCCCCTGCCGGAAAGAAGAAAGAAAGATTTTTATGCTTTTAGGCATGAATATGCCGAGACTTGTCACATTTTGTTAATCCATGAGTATGTAGAGAGAGAGAGAGAGAAAGGGAAAGAAAGAAAGCTGTACCCTGTTGAAGCACGTGACCTAGTAACGAGCTCATGACTGCATTCGAAATCGAGTTGATGCAACTTCTCTTTATTCCATTCTCTATCAATCAAATTTTTTATATAACTGTAGCAATGAGAAAGAAAAAAGTAGATGAGCGTTTCTGTATGATTGATCAATGAAGCTATGAACACATGAGATAGAGAGAAAGAAAGAAAGCCAACTTTTCTTTCCCTTTGTACAGATACCATTCATCATATACCAGACAAAGTTCTTGGGGAAAGGCCAGTGGTGAAGGCAATGTGGTGAGAAGGTTTTGGGAAGCAGCATCATCGATCTCGAGTAATAATCTAGTGGCCTGACACCTGTAACACATAGGAACAGCACTCTTGGTAAGAGATTTTGCTCAGCACCTGAATCCGGACACATTAAACTCTGAAATTGCCCTCGGTTTTTCTTATCACCCCGAGCTGCCCATATTATTAGTGCAACAGGTGTTTGTGGCATTTGGAGAAATAAGGATAAACTCGGGGGCATTTGGGAGGTTTCTTTTGGACGAATCTATAAGGCCAACAATATCCTCAGTATTAACTGCAATTGAAGATGTAACTGGAGAGACATCCACTTTTATGTGAGTTCCACTTTCAGCTACATTATTACCCCTACTGTTAATATAGCTAGTAAGGCTATATTATTACTATTCTGTTAATCTCATGGCAGATGATGCAGTGAAGGTGTTTGGAACCAGAAAATATACAAGAACAGAGTAATACTTGTCAAGGCCCTGGAATGTGGGTAAGCTATGGTGGTCGGAGTAGAATGCTACCAAATCCATTCCTTTGTCAATGGAAGAAGCTTTTCTTTTAGTCTCAGTTATCACCATATCATCCATTAAAGAGACATCTGAGGTTGAACTTTCCAAATCTCTTTCATTTACTGCTAAACATCTAGCCCGAAAAGACATGAACGAAGATCAGCTCATAGTACATATAGAGATTGAACAGAATAAAAGAAATTACAAAATCAAATAGGCTATTATTATGTTAGAAATTAATAACAAAACAACTAAAGAAGTGGCAAATAAAAGACATGAACGAAAGAGAAATCAGCACATCAGGAAGAGATGGAGCAGAAATGAGCAACTATGGGTTTCACTGCGGAATAGAGAGAAAAGCCTGTACTATGAGGCGAGAAACCCTGTACTATGAAGTCAAGATCCCAAAGGGGATTAACAAAATGAAGACATACAGTTTGGACGACGCTGTTTTTGCAAGAAAAACTCCGTATTCATAACAATCAAAATGAGCAGAGAAATAAGGAAGGAGTCAAGGATGAGAATTCACACACCTTGGGATAGAAAGGAGGCCACGAGGATGAAGGATGTGAGGTTGCGACAGTTGGGCTGAGAGCTTTTGGGGAGAAGAAGTGGACTTGAAATTGTCAAGGATGGGCAATGGAGCAGAGGAGAGGAAGAAACTCCTGCTGCTGCTGCTGCTGCTGCAGTAGTAGATATTGGCCATGAATGATACTCTCTCTCTCTCTCTCTCTCTCTCTCTCTACAATGTAGTGATTACAATCGATGGATGGAATATGTATGTGAACGAATCAATATTTAATCAGTCAAATGAATCAATGAAGGGTTCCCATGACAGTCCATCCCTCAATCGCTATCGCTATCTCTATCTCTATCTCTATCTCTATCTCTATCTCTTATGGATGGACCTATCTATATCTATCTATATATAATATAATAGGGAAAAGTACCAGGGGTATATATATATACATAGATTGACCCATGCGTGATATGCGTGGTATTCGGCATCCTCAATATTCGTAATATTCGAGAATATAAAATTGCTCCAAGAATATTATAAAACCATTCGTTTATGGAAAATAAATTTACATAATAAAAATTATTCAATTCACTTAAAAAAAGAAGGAAAATAAATTTACATAATAAAAATTATTCAATTCACTTAAAAATCACCAATTAATAGAAAAATGGAAGGTCTTCAAAATCACACTAACATAAGAAAGAAAAGTTTTAATTAAAGCGACTATGAGTCGTTATATTCTAATTTCTAAGTTCTAACTTCTAACTTCTAACTTCTAAGTAATGCTTCGAAATTTAAGAGTTTATGCACTATCACATTCATCATCCGTATCTTCAAGCTCATCCCTAATGTCCTTATGAGCTTCATTTTCATCAATAGCTTGATTTTGCATTCTCAAAAGTCTCTCATCATCTTCTTCTTTGTTGATCATATCTAATATTGCTTCAATTAGGCATAATCCCCCTTCCTTTATTCTTCTAATGAGACAATGATTTGTATGTATGTAAACCAATTTCTCAACATGAGCATGAGTCAATCTATTTCTTTTTTTTGTATGTATCGATGAGAATGTACTCCAATTTCTTTCACAAGAAGATGCACATGAACCTTGAGAAAGCACACGAATTGCAAGCCTTTTTAAGTTTGGAGTGCTTGCTCCAAATGTTTCTCACCACTTAATTGCATCATGCATTCTAGTTGGATCATTTGCCATAGGAACTTGAAATGAACTCTTTTGTTGAGTTTTATAAGCATAGAATTCATCTAATAAAACACCACATAAAGTTATATCACCATTAGTATACCGCATAATAGTTTCCATCCAACTTGTATTCAGCTTCTCATCAATATCTTGAATTTTTTCTCTCCAAATTGGATGCAAAATAAAGCCAGTTGCATGCAATGATGAATGTAGCATTGTCCATCTTTGCATACATATTCCCCGAATTTCATCTAGCAATAAACAATCTACATCTTCAATGTGGTTTATTTCTTCTATCATACGATGAGTACATTCATAAATTAAACCCATGGTTGCACCTTCTCTATCTGCCAATCTAAGAACTTTTAGGATAGGCTTGCATATCTTTACGATCTTCTTTATATTTGCCCAAAAAGAAGCATCAAGTATAATTGAAACTATTTCTTCTCCTAGTTGTGTTTTTGATCCTTTCCATTGACACCATTGTTCACTAACCACCATTCTTCTTAATCCACCTTTGACTCTATCATCCAATAAGTTTGACAACATGATAAAACTATAGGCAAATCTAGTAGTGGAGGGCTTTAACAATTCTTTCTCACTAAACTTACGAAACATTGCCAAAGAATATTGTTTTCGTGTAATAAACACGATTACCTTTGTAGCTAATTTCAAAACATCATGAACCCAAGCACATTTTCCAATATCTTCAAACAACAAATCGATGCAATGACATGTGCATCTGGTAAAAAAGAGCATGGGCCACTCTTTCTCTATCATCCTCCCAACTACTACACAATTAGTTGCATTGTCCATACAAACTTGCACAACATTTGATGGGCCAATATCAAGAATAACATCCTTTAAAATCTTAAAGATATACTCTCCCGATTTATATTCTCCACTAGTGTCAACTGATTTCAGAAACACAGTGCCATACGCAGAAGTAGCCATGACATTAATTATTGGTCTATTCTTGGTATCTGACCAACCATTGCTCACAACAGTGCATCCAATAGTTTTCCATTTTTCTCTAATTTGCATAATCTCATTTTCAACATATTTCACCTCTTCATTCAAGTGCCTTTTGCGCAATTGATAAGGAGATGGTGGCTCATAAGACAACCCAACAACTGCCACAACTTTTATTAATTCACGAAAATATGTACTTCCCACTTTTACATCCGGTATATCCTCTACAAAGAAAAACCTCCTAATTGCTTCATCAACATTTTTATCAAGTTGTTTTTGCCATAACATCTTCAAAGGTTCAACATTGTCTACTTTCATCTTTTTACTTATTGATGCATTACCAAATGATGATGAAGACATTTCATTGATAGATGTTGATTCCACATTCATATCAACATTTGTGCTACAATTTTCAGCATTGCATTCCATTGATGACTCATCATTCATGTCAACATTTGCACAACCAGATACCATTTTTTGTACTTCAACTTTTATAACAACATCAATTTGACGACATTTGTCAACACCTGAACCTTTCAAGCCCAACAAGTGAGCTCTGATTCGAAAGGGGCCACCAACAAATACATGGTGACAATGATTGCATTGAACAACTGGCATACCCTTATCATGTTTTCTCAAAACGACCACATTATTCCATTCGAAGCTCTTTTGTTTCACCATTTAGTAAATTAACCTTCAACTGATCCTGAAAGAGATTAATTTGATACCTAAAAATGAATTAAAACCTTTCTTATCCAAAATCTTCATTAATCCCACCTCTAATTAAAATTTATTATGATTGCATAATCCTACAATGCTAGCATGAATAAATCACAGAAGATTGGACAACATTGAGATGAGAAGAGAGACTTAATGAGCTTTGCCAAAACCCTAATTTTTTGGGAAAAATTTTAAGAGACTTTTTGATCCAAAATCTTCATTAATCCGACCTCTAATTAAAATCTAATTAAGTTTTGTTGAGAGACAAGCTCAACATCGGCCGGATCGGCTGAAGAAGCCGAGGACTGGATCGGTTGGGACCGATCGGTTAGGCCGAGTGCGTAAACCGGGAGGCCGTTAGGAAAGATATTCTGTGAGGAATATATTTGGGAGTTAGTGTAGGAGCTCTTAATGAGCCTTGAAGTACTGTCAGTCCTTCGAGGACTTGTATAAAAGTGTTCATGGAACACACATATGTATAGAGTTGTGAATCGAGATTTTGTTATGGTGGAATATAGTTCTTGTGTTCTCTCTCACTCTCTCTCTCTCTCTCCTACGTATACTGCGTAAGCTCAAGCTCTCCATTAAACCTGAGTTTTCTTCCTTCTGTTCTGTCTTTATACTTGCTTCTGCACGCTACTTTTTACATGGTATCAGAGCGCGAGGGTTGAGAACCTCTCTGCAGCCGACACAGCTTGAGGAAGAAGAACAAGAAGAACGATGGATAGAGGCATGGCGAGCTCGCTTCCAACAGAGAAGCTCGACAGAACCAACTACGCGTCTTGGTCTTACAAGATGCACCAGTACCTGCTCGGGCACGACTACTGGAGTTATGTCGAAGGAGCTAATGACGCGGCACCCGAATCGACACACAAAGACTTCCCGTCGTGGGAGCAATCGGCGAGCAGGGTATTGTACTGCTTCGCGTTGTGTGTGGGCGAACAGCTATTGAGCTATGTTCGGGATGCAAAGACGCCGAAGGGTGCGTGGAAAAATCTGAAGAAGATTTTCGCCGCGAGCACCACAGCCAGGAAGCTTCAGCTCCGACAGGAGTTGAGCAACCTACGACAACGCGACTTGTCGGTGGCGGACTATACCTCGAAGATCAAGGATATCTATGACTCCCTCGCCTCCATAGAGGTGAACATCGAGGAGAGTGAGATGGTCCAGATCTGTCTCGGAGGTTTGGCGTCGAAGTTCGGAGTGTTCCGAATGGCTGTGTGTACCCAGGAGAATACGTCGTCCTTTTTCGACTTACAGTCGATGCTCCTGGTAGAGGAGAACCACGCAGGTGCGTCGACGAGCACGCACACCGACAACAAGATGTTGTACATGGAGGGAGAAAGGCCCCGTGGTCGTGGCGGACGAGGCGAGTCGGTATGCAATGGAAGCTGCCGACGAGATCAAGGAAGAAGGCACCGAAGTGATGCCGACAGCAGCTCTGGACCCTTCGGAAACAGGGGGAGTCGAAGCGATGAGAACCGGCAAGGGAAGCCCATCGCGGAGTGCTGGTACTGTGGCAAGAAAGGCCACAGGGAAAGTGAGTGCTGGAAGAAGCGCGCCGATTCGGAGAGAACCGGTTCCGGAAACGGCTCCGGACATATCGACAAGGGAAATTGGCAGTGATCGCACTACGTCGAAGACTCCGGGGGAGCCGGAGAAGGGTCTGCCTTCGTGACGAGACACGAAGCAAACTCAATGAAACAGACCACCCCGAGATCGGACGAGGTGTGGTACGTAGACTCCGGCGCGTCAAACCACATGACGAGCCATAAGGAGTGGTTCTCGTACTTTGAAAAACCGATACAACCTGGAGTAGTCGCAACTGGAGACGACACTCCGCATCTGATCGCGAATGTCGGAGAAGTTCCCCTTAGCCATGTCGGGCAGAAAGGGAAACTCATGAACGTGCTGCACGTTCCGACAATCACGAAGAACTTGGTCTCGGTTGGACAGATCGTCAAGCAAGGGATGGAGGTTCGGTTTACACACCTCGGGTGCTTCATTGAGGAAGAAGGCCGTGTGATTGCGCAAGGGCGCAGAGACAGGAGGCGACAATCACAAAGAACTTGGTCTTGGTTGGACAGATCGTCGACCAAGGGATGGAGGTTCGGTTTACACACCTCGGGTGCTTCATTGAGGAAGAAGGCCATGTGATTGCGCAAGGGCGCAGAGACGGGAGGATGTTCATCCTCGACTCCACTGACGGCGGCACCGCAATGTTCGCGAAGGGACAAAAATACGAGTCGGACATCGACTTGTGGCACAAGCGGATAGGCCACGTCAACTACCAGCGGCTTCAAGATCTGCAAATGAAACAGGTAGTGTTCGGATTGCCCAAATTTAGTGGTCGGAAGACACAAATTTGTGAAGCCTGCCAACTCGGGAAGCAACACCGACTTCCCTTCCCCAACGAGCGAAACCGGAGTCGGAACAAGCTTGACCTTATACACTTCGATGTGTGGGGGCCAGCACAAAACGTTAGTCTTGGCGGGAGCCGATATTTCATCTCCTTCATTGACGACCACACTCGGCACACGTGGATCTACCTCATTGAGAGGAAGAGCGAAGTCTTCGACTGTTTCCGGGGCCTCAAAGGGTTTGTGGAAACGGAAACGGGACGAAAGATCAAGTGCCTGCGGTCGGATGGTGGGAAAGAGTACTTTTCCGGTCAATTAAACGGTTACCTACAACAAATGGGAATTCGGCGCGAATTCAGTTGTAGATACACGCCGAAGCAGAACGACGTGGCCGAGAGGAAGAATCGGTCAGTTGTGGAAGCGGCACGGGCAATGCTGGAGGAGAAGAGCTTGCCCAAGTTCTACTGGGCCGAGGCGGTAAGGACCGCGGTATACATCCAGAACCGGATCGGAGACAAAGTGTCAGCGCACGAGCTATATTTCGGAACGAAGCCGAACTTACGACACTTGAGGGTGTTCGGTAGCATTGCGTATGTGCATGTACCGAAGGAGAAAAGGAGGAAGTTGGACGCAAAGGCCGAGAAATGCATCTTGGTCGGTTACTCGGACGAGCAGAAGGGTTATAAGTGCTATAACCCTCGCACCAAACAAGCGCGTGTTAGCCGCGACATTGTGGTTGACGAGTTCGCGTCCTAGTACCAGCCCCCGACTCCGAACCCCGACTCCAATCCGTGTTCTGACAATGAGGTCAGTGAGGCCGAGTTGCCTCTGGATGAGCCCGAAATCGAGACCCGCGAAGAGAGTCCGATTTCACTCCGTTTAAGTGGACCGATTGGACGACTGAGTCGGTGTGATCAGTCCGATGAAGAGCTGGCGAGTAGTGGAGACTCGGCCGTGCATTCCCCGCGCAGGAAGCTGAGGAGACAGCTTACGCGCAAATAGAAAGGGAAGAAGAAGGTATCGGATTCCGGCACGGATAAGAACGAGTCAGACTGACGCGAGTCCGACTCCGAGGGAACCGGTGACGGGTCGGTCTTTAAAGGTGAAGGCCGCGTCGACTGAGAAGGCCTCGACATCGGCTAATGTGAGATTACGCCGATCTACCCGCCAGAAGAATCCTGTTTTGTGGTTCGGATACAACGAGTACATGGCGCATCATTATGCGTACATGACCCGTGTAGCGGAAGTGCGTGAGCCAGAGAGCTACGCAGAAGCGGCGAAGGACGCAAATTGGCGCGCCATGATGGAGGAAGAGATGCACGCATTGGCGGAGAACGAGACCTGGGACCTGGTTGATGCACCGAAGGGTGTGAAGCCGATCGGGTGTAGATGGGTGTACAAAGTCAAGTACAACACCGATGGCTCGGTCAACCGGTAAAAGGCTCGGCTAGTGGCAAAGGGCTACGCGCAGAAACACGGCATCGACTACGATGAGACGTTTGCGCCGGTCGCGAAAATGACGACCGTCCGTGTTTTGCTCGCAGTAGCTGCCGTGAAGGGGTGGCACTTACATCAGATGGATGTCAAGAATGCGTTCCTGCAAGGTGACCTTGAGGAACAGGTGTACATGGTACAACCCCCCGGATTTCACTCTGGAACGAACTCCTCGGCAGTATGCCGACTGAAGAAGTCCCTTTACGGACTGAAGCAAGCCCCGCGTGCCTGGAACGCGAAGATCACGCAACAACTGCATCGGATGGGCTTCGTCACGTCAAAATCGGACTCTTCCCTGTTCATCCGGAAAGGTCGACTCAGACCGGTTAGTATTTTACTATATGTTGATGACTTGGTCATCACCGGCACCGACCTAGGTGAAATCGACCGCGTGAAGCTCCCACTTGCGGCATCGTTCGACATGAAGGATCTGGGGAACCTTCATTACTTCCTCGGGATCGAAGTGATCTGCCAACGTCACTACGTGCTGAGTATGCTCTTCAAATTCGGGATGGCCGACTGTAAGTCCGTCTCGACTCCCCTGGACAGAACCGTCAAGCTTCGTTCCGATACGGGAAAGGCATGCGACCCGACGAGGTTCCGACAAATTGTCGGAAGCCTCATATACTTGACCATCACCCGACCCGACCTCAGTTATCCGGTCGGAGTGATCAGTTAGTTCATGGCGCGACCTACCGAGGAGCACCTTCAGTGTGTGCAACGGATACTTCGGTATATCAACGGCACTAAGGACCGGGGACTGCTATATCGGACCGGTGCAGCCGCGTGGTTAGTCGGCTACACCGTCGCTGATTGGGCTGGCAACGCCACTGATCGCCGATCCACGTCCGGATACGCGTTCTCTCTCGGGAGTGCCGTGATCGCGTGGAGCAGTAAGAAGCAGCCGACAGTTGCACTGTCGAGCACCGAAGCTGAGTACCGAGGAGCGGCTGTCGCGACATGCGAAGCCATATGGTTGAAGCGGCTACTTAAGGACCTGCAGGTGGAGGTGTCAGATCCGACGCCGATCTACTGCGACAACCTCAGCAGCATCCAGCTCGCGAAGAACCCTGTTTTCCATGCACGGACCAAGCACATTGAGGTGCACTACCATTTCGTCCGTGAGCGTGTCCTTTCTAGTGAAGTTGAACTTCAGTACGTGCCGACGGATCGGCAGACTGCCGACATCTTCACTAAGCCTCTTGGTCTAGACAAGTTGCGGCAATTCTCCGGTGCGCTCGGATTGCGTCACCTCGATGTGCCAAACTTGAGGGGGAGAACAGTCCCGAACGACCAAACAAGGCAGCAGGAAAGGAGCAGAGACCGCGACACCGAGTCGGTTGACTCGGTTGTCGAGTTCGACTTCGGATCGGCTGAAGAAGCCGAGGGACCCGCGGAAAAGTCCGGAAGCGGACAGAAGGGGAGCAGCCGAAGGAGAGAGACGAAGTCAACCACGAATTGGGAAGATGACGCCATTGAGGGCGAGAAGACCGAAGACGAGTTGGAGACAGCCAACTCGGACGAGAGCGAAAACCGATCGGAGGTAGCCGAGTCGGTTCGGATGTTTGATTTAGATATGCTAAATCAACCGAGGCCCAAGCGGAAGAAAAGGAAGCAGGAGAAGTGTCAACACCGCAACAACAGAAGAGCTGATAAGGGCCGCATGAGCAGATAAGCCGACCGGAAGGGTCGAAGCGCGCGGAGTCGAACAGGTCGAGAAGCGCGAGCGAGGCGTGAAGCCAGGAGGAACCGGAGCTGTGAGCCCGAGGATCCCGACGAGCCTCGAGTTGAGCTTGAGGGGGAGTGTTGAGAGACAAGCTCAACATCGGCCGGATCGGCTGAAGAAGCCGAGGACTGGATCGGTTGGGACCGATCAGTTAGGCCGAGTGCGTAAACCGGGAGGCCGTTAGGAAAGATATTCCGTGAGGAATATATTTGGGAGTTAGTGTAGGAGCTCTTAATGAGCCTTGAAGTACTGTTAGTCCTTCGAGGACTTGTATAAAAGTGTTCATGGAACACACGTATGTATAGAGTTGTGAATCGAGATTTTGTTATGGTGGAATATAGTTCTTGTGTTCTCTCTCACTCACTCTCTCTCTCTCCTACGTATACTGCGTAAGCTCAAGCTCTCCATTAAACCTGAGTTTTCTTCCTTCTGTTCTGTCTTTATACTTGCTTCTGCACGCTACTTTTTACAAGTTTGGATGATCCTACATTGCCTCTAATTAAAATCTAATCTTATGATCATTGCATGAATAAATCATGGATTATTGGACAACTAAGAAGAGAGACTTATCGAGTTTTGCCGAAACCCTAATTTTCTTTATGAAATATATAGAAAGAGGTCTCAAATAGAATGCCTCCACAACCAATTTACTCGGGATACTATGACTAAATTATGCAACAAAATACACTATATTATATGATCCAATTAATAAAAAACCCATAAGCTATAGCATATTCATAATCCATGCAATTATTTTCAATATGTTTTCATCACCATAGCTCCTAACATCTTCATATTCCATGGAGTTATTTCCATATGATCCTGATTCCTCATCATTACCAAGCATAGGTGGGGAGAAATTCATTATCCAGACACAATGATCAAAAGCAAGATATGCAATGGGGATTGATCCGAATTTGAGGTAACTAAATAATGACCACATTTGGGCCAAACAACGAAATCTGCCATATAACTTTGAAAAAGCACAAATATAAACCCTAAATCCTAAACCACACACACAAGCATCAAGAAATACTAGTCAAATTTGAGTAGCCCAGAGACATAAGAATTTAAATAGAAGATTATATGAAAGGAGGTTGGGACATCAAACATCACAAAGTATGAGGAAATGTAGAAGAGAGACAGTCTTACCGAGTTTTGCCCGAGTGTATGTCTTACGAAGGAGGAGGAGGAAAGGACGGAGTCGAACCCTAAATTTTGAGGAGCGATGTTTGATGTTGTTCCTTGTTGATTGCTGATTGCTATTCCCTGTAGAGCTCTTCTCTATTCACTACTCGTCGAATGCATTTTTTCAAAAAAAAAATTAGGGAAAAAAAAAGTTAACGAATATTGGAAGAAATATTCTTATACGTATTCGTTGGTATTCGTGGGGGAGGCCCCACGAATGCGAATATCTCAATCTATGTATATATATATATAATATAATAGGGAAAAGTACCAGGATACCCCTGGAAGTTCGTGTATTTACCAGAAAGCCCCTGGAAGTTCCAAATTTACCAAATGTCCAAAAAATTACACTTTATAAAGTAATTATACACTCAAATCTTTGGTAAATAAGGCTAGTTCGGGTCCATTTCTTCCATCTTTGGTAAATAGGGCTTGTAGATTTGATTGTATATTACTTTATAAAGTGTAATTTTTTGGACATAGGGGTAGTTTGGTAAATTTGGAACTTCCAGGGGCATTTTGGTAAATAGACGAACTTCCAGGGGTATCTTGGTACTTTTCCCATATATATATGTGTGTGTGTGTGTGTGTGTGTGTGTATGCATACATATACATATACATACATACATTGAGTGAGTCCCAAGATGTGATAAAAGGCTAATGCAAATAGTCGGACATGAATCATGCCTTGGCAAAACCCACAAATCCCTAATTCCTCCTCTCACACCCTCCCTCAAGTCTCCAACAAGGAAGACTGTCATGATGCCATCCATTGTACATACCAATATGCCTCTTTTTTTTTTTTATAAAATATTTTCTTCAATAATATTAAGAACAAAACGCCCGAAGGCGACAACTTGAACCTAGTTACCAAGGAGGTTACAACTTTTCCTATACAATGATGTAAAATACAAGGATGTTTACATTTGATGATATTCAAGAAGGAGTCCATGGAAATTGATATTGCCATTGAGGCTCTTGAGTTGACATTGTAAGCACAGGCAACTTTTTCCATAAGTGAAGAAACTTTTTCCTTTTCTTGTTCATAGTATCTGGGGAACCCCCTGCATATTGTCATACTGGCCACGGACTACTGGCAGCAAGTTCTCCCATATCTCAAACAACACATCTGAGAGATGAATGTCTACCCCATCATAAAGTCGGTTACATCGATATTTCCATAATGCCCATAATGTTATTGTGGTCACTGTTTTCCAAATTTGGTCAGATCACACCTGCTTGCGAGGTTGCTGGAAGGGACTAACTAATATCAATATTCTATTATGTATTGTCATGGCCTCACGAACATCGTTTGCCTCATACAACATCAAGCCAGAATGTAATACTCCCCACATCGTTGATCCCCATGAGAATAGGCAATCTACATTGATTGTTAGGAATAAAGACATGACTTTCTTCCATACTTGTTGAGCAAAAGAACAAGACCATAGGACATGCTTGGTACCAATATGCTTTTAAGCGACAAATGTATCTTAGAAAACCCCATACCAACTTCCAAGCATAGAAAAACAAAGTTAGTCTGCATATACCAAATTTCTCCTTGACAATCCCCAATACTGTTACGGGGATGACCATATAATATCTCGTGGTGAGAATTTACCGTAGTATTCTATACACGTGGATAAGTGTGAGGGTTAAACGAGAGTGTAAAGAAGGGGATGATTACTTTTAATCCTCGGGATTGAGACAACCCATTAGGCCAAGTGTGAACTTGCCTGGGGGCCTTGGGTATCGCTATAAATAAGAGGCCTAACAACCCTCATTTGATGATCTTGTTGACTACGTCGAGACTCTGTCTTGTGCTGGGTCAACTCTTGTAGCAAGCGCACCAGCACCAGGTACAACTTGACGCCACGACAGTGGTATGGGACGCCGATCGAGGCTCGAGTCCATCTCAATCCCTTCGCTCAGGGGTGGTCGGGTGGATCGACACCCTTCTTTCTCTCTCTCCTTTCTATCTATCTATCTATATTCTATCCTTATCTAATGCTTACATTAGTTCATGTCTGTAATAGTTGGTATCCGAGCTAATGTGCTAATGTTTCTTTTGTTGTCTTTTGTTTTGTTGATTGATGGTGATCGATCGATGTGCGGTCGGGCTTGATCCAGACAACAATCAACAAAGGAACTTTGACAACTCTTTCCTCTCTTTTTTTTCTTAATTTTCTTCTCCCATCTAATCATGTGTATAGTCTATATATAATTGTTTTCATTAATTCAATGATGTTGTAGTGGTAATTAATTGGTTGTATAAAACGTTTACATATGTGTATGAGGTCAATACCTCATTTGACATATATTTAATATGTGATTAGTGTCGTATGCGTACGAGGTTAATACTTCAATTGCGTATTACGCTCACATACATATGTTACGTATGCGTATGAGGTCAATACCTTGATTTTGTTGTAAATGATATGTGTTTAGTGTCGTATGCGTATGAGGTCAATACCTTAATTGCGCATTACGATTAACCCTTATTTTTGGATGTTTCGTGTGCGTAGAGGCTACACGCCTCGATTACGTGTCTCGATTTCATCATATGTTGTCTATTTGATGTTACGATTTTTTTTTAATATATGCATATATGGTCACGTGTATACGTATTTGATTGTATATATGTGATAAATAAACATATGTGTATATTTGATATTACGTGATCTTTATATCGAATGTTTTCCTTTTCGGGGAAAGGATCTTGGTGGCCGTCCTCACATTTTTGTGAGAATGGCGTTGTCACCATCCCTTTTTTGAACAATTTTTTATTGTTGACATTCCCGTGGGTGACTTCGATTTTATTACGTAAACAAATACCTATAGCCACAATGATGTTGAGAACGTCGGGCTTGACCCACTTCATGTGAGGTCGCTCCTATGACACACATACCCAACATCCCTCCTTCGTTACATGGATACGATGCCACCATGAGATCATTCTTACGAGAGGCATTCGTAATGACGTAACCATGTGATGGGCCACATGGGCTTACTACGAAAAGAGGACTCATTTGGCTTGACCGTTAGGTTGCACTTTGGCGTATGCTATCGTAATTACGAGACTTGAGATTAGGTAACGTACCAACATATTTTGTAGTAAACAAGGGGGAAATAAGGACTCTTGACATATATGTTTCTTTTAAAAAAACATATATGGGCAAATGACTTGCATATCTCTTATATGCATGAAACATTAAACATTCCAGAAGAGCAACCTACTTGGTTGGCTTAAGTGTTTAATGCATTTGTTCTCGAGGTCTCGAGTTTAAATATGACCAAGACCATACAACATCGTTGATACATATGACTATAACACATGTTTAGACTTGAGGTCTAAGTGCACTTTGGGGTCCTCGTAATAGGACTTAAAGAGCCGAAACCACATATGTGGGCACAGAAACATAGTTTATTGTTAACATTTTTTTCGTGTATAAACTACTTATGACTCGAACATACATGGTTGAGCCTCAGGGAGCCGCCATGAAAAAATTGATATAGAGATAAGGGAAAGACATTAATTTGTCACCCCCATGGTTTTTAAAACACCTTTGTGTTACCATAGTAACCTGATCTTGAACCTCATCTCATACGTCTAGAGGGGTATTGATGTGAGATCATGATATCGATTAATGTTTGCCCATGATATGTTTACATCACGACATAATGTTATGACTATTTGTCTGACCTTATCCTATTTCTTTGCCAAAAATAACCATTCAATGGCTCAAAATAACGACCCAATGTCATCCGCTCAAGAGGAAGGAACTCAAGGAAATCCTCCTAGACAAATATCCATTGAGATGTATTTTTCGCAAATAACCCAATACCTTAGTTTCACCGCTCAACAAATGACCGAACTTTGGCAATCTCAAAGCGCTCTCGAGGCACGTGTCATTAGTTTACAACATGAGACAAATAGACCTGATGAGCGACAGGGTGAACCATCGTTTGTCGTTAAGCCATTTACGGGAGAAAAAAAGGAAAGAACCGAAGACGTAATCTGCACGTGGCTGGGCCGATGGGAGTCTCATTTTGAGCTCTATCCCATGCCAGATAGTACAAAGATTGCATATGTCGGCCGAGAACTTGGGGGTAAAGCCGCCGCCTGGTGGCGTGGGCTCGGTACTTTGGGGAAATTGCCCGATACCTGGACAAATTTTGTCACAGTTTTCAAGGGCCAATTTTTGCAACCTCCCTCTCGAACCGAGGCAGCTCAAGCTTTAATGAACTTCTCTAGCAGGAAATTTTCTTCGCTAGAAGACTATGTCTACCATGCTAGAACCCAAATCCAAAAATTGGGTCTAGAAGGGGACAATTGGTTAATAGCTTGTTTTGTCAATGGCATCCCCAATTCGGACTATCACTGGATAGTGCACAATAAGGATCCAAAATCCTTCGAAGAGTCCGTTGAAATAGTTCTTTGTTATCAATGCACTTCGAAGAAGGACCACAACAAACCCAACAAAGCGCCCGGGACTAAGCAGTCGCAATTTGTTGGGAAACGCAAGACACCCAACAAATTCATGGATCACGATTGTAAGCGACAACATCCTTTTTGCGTATTCTGCAAAAAGAAGGGTCATACAAAAGAGCAATGTCGAAAGCTCCAACGGAAAGAGCACGACAACAAAGCAAAAGTTGCAGTCCATAAAGGTTAGATTCCTAATGTCCTTCAGTTCTATACACATCATTTAAGTAATTGTCAATGTTCTTTCCCTCACTATGTATTGGGTCCCAATGATTTACTACGTGCAAACGGGTATATCAATGGATCTCCCGTACAACGTTTGTTTGATTCGGGAAGCTCACACAACTTTGGGAATGATCGTTTGGTTCAAATATGGGGAATCCAACCCACCATAAGTGATCACACCTATACGGTGCACTTGGCTGATGGAAGAGTACAATACATCAACGGGGCGATTCATTCATTAGGAATTTCTATTGACACTTATATAGAGGAAGTAGACTTCCATGTAATGAATCTTTGTACCACTGATGTAATACTAGGTTATCCCTGGTTTTATAATAAAAACTCTTCTTTATTTATTGATTGGGTTCATCATTCCATTTCCTTTGTAATGAATGATTGTACGCATTTTATTCAATGTGTAAAAAAAACAATCCCTCTCGATTGTTTCCTCTCCATCAATATCCGAGTTGTCTTGTTCTACTCTATTTTATTGTGTACTTGATCCGGACATTCATGTTTACAATATCGATAATGTCTCGGTTCAATTAACATATTTTGAACAAAAACTTGATGAAATCTTAAATGATTTTCGTTATGTTTTTCCAAGTGAACTACTAGATGGGTTACCTCCTAAACGTAATATAGACCATCGTATAGATATTGTACTTGGAGTTGCACCAATAAGTATACCTCCTTATCGCTTAAGTCGATCCGAACAGGATGAGGTATCTAAGCAACTCAAGGACTATTTACGAATGGGTTATATACGTTAGAGTAAATCTCCATGGGGTGCACCAGTTCTCTTGGTTAAAAAGAAAGAGGGCACATGGCGTATGTGTATTAATTACCAACGCTTGAATAAAGTGATGATCAAGAATTCGTATCCATTGCCCCGGGCTGACGATCTAATTGACCATCTCTAGGGAGCTCGGTATTTTTCGAAACTTGATCTCCGTACTGGCTACCATCAAATTCATATAAGTGAGGACGATGTTCCTAAACGGCATTTTGTACGCGCTATGGCCATTATGAGTTTTTGCTTATGCCTTTTGGTTTGACCAATGCTCTGGCGACATTTCAACAAGAAATGAATGACATTTTCTGAGAACAACTTGGAAAATTTGTCGTTATTTTCTTGGATGATATTTTAGTTTATTGCTGTACATTACAAGAACATGCTAAACATGTCCACTTTGTTTTACAAACATTGTGTGACAAATAGTTTTATGCGAAGATCTCAAAATGTGAGTTCTTCAAGAAATCAATTACTTATCTTGGACATCTCATAACCGAACGAGGAGTTGAAATTGATCCTTCTCGCATCGAGAAAATTAAGCTTTGGCCCACTCTTTGGAATATTCGAGAACTTCAATCATTCCTTGCTTTTGTTGGGTTTTTGCGAAAATCCCTTCGTAATTACTCCCAATTGACGACACCGTTTACTGATCTTCTAAAAGGTCAAACACGTAAGTGTACAAAACCTATTGTCTGGAATGCTACATTAGACCTCGCCTTCAAGGAACTCAAGGACCTGGTGTGCAAGGCTCCTTCACTTCTTTTACCCGATCCTTCAAAACCTTTTGAGGTTGAAACCGATGCAAGCGATTATGCTATAGGTGTTGTCTTATATCAAGATGGTAAACCAATAGCATTTGAGAGTAAGAAACTTGATTCTGCTCAATGTCGGTATACCGTTCAAGAAAAGGAATTATTTGCAGTTATACATGCGCTCAAAACATGGCGCCATTATCTTTATGGAAATCGCTTTGTGGTAACTATGGACCACGAGTCCTTGAAATATTTTTGTGAGCAACAAGACTTGAAAGGTTGTAAGGCACGATGGGCTGATCTCATCCATGACTTTAATTTTTCCATACGATATCGTAAAGGTTCCATGAACATTGTCGCTGATGCACTAAGTCACATCCGTGAAGTTAACATGCTTAGCTTCACTGAAATAACATCAGATCTTTATGGTCACCTTCGAGGAAAGTATCTTGATGACAATTATTCTGCAAAATACTGGGCAAGAGTTGAGTTTGGAACAGACACCACCACATCCTTGAAGGAGTACTTCCACATTGCTAACGTTGTGCTCTATCGTAATGGGAAGGTTTGTGTTCCAGATTTGCTTGAGGTCAAAAAGAGAATTCTTTTTGAATGCCATGATGCACCCTCAACAGGACACCTTGGAATACATTGTACACTTGTTCTCATCTCCACTCAATTCTATTGGCCTAAGATGCGTCCTGACATACATAACTATGTGACTAAATGTTACCAATGGCAGGTTAACAAAGTTGAGCGACTTAAAGCCGTAGGACTTTTACATCCCTTGAACATTCCCAACAATAAGTGGGAAAGTATATCCATGGATTTTATTGTTAGCCTTCCTCGCACCCAAAAAGGCCTTGATGCCATCTGGGTTGTGCTTGATAGACTAACTAAAATGGCCAGATTTATTGCTACTAAAACCACGGTAATAGCTCCTGAATTGGCTTACCAATTCGTTGACGAGTTATTTCGTTTTTATGGGTTACCAATGGATATCGTGAGTGATCGAGATCCAAAATTTACTAGTGACTTCTGGACGTAAGTCTTTAAGAAGTTAGAAACTACGTTGCGCATGAGCTCCACGGATCATCCTCAATCCGATGGAAAAATAGAACGAGTAAATCAAATTATTGAGGACATGCTTTGAGCATACGTTGGTGCAAAACCAACAAAATGGGAATGTTATCTCCCAATTTTGGAGTTTGTTTATAATAGCTCCAAGGATACGTCGATGGGATATAGTCCTTTTATGTTGATGTATGGTTTTTAGCCACGAGCCTCGATTGATGTTAATATACATCATGATGAGTTGGGAAGTACGCAAAACTTTCTTCGAGATATGCAAGATATGTTGCATATTGCACGAGATAATATAAAAATAGGTCAAGATAGAGCGCGTTTTTATGCCGATCCTCATAGGCAACCTTGTGTATTCAACCTTGGATAGAAGGTATTTTTACGTGTACCTCACAATTCTAAGACATTGTCTACGGGTAAGTGCGCTAAGTTAGCCCCACGGTTTTGTGGACCTTTGACAGTCCTCAAACGCATTGGGTCATCAGCCTATCGTCTCGCTCTTCCCGATGGTGTCGGAATTCATCTAGTCTTTCATGTGAGTCGTCTAAAAGAACTTCTAGGTTCTGGCGACAATACAGTTACGACTAAAACTCTGGTTACTTCTGAAGAATTATCTTCTAAACCACATGTACGAGAAAGAATTCTCGATGTTAAAACAAAAAAATTACGTACTAAAGAAATCCGAGAATTTAAAATAAAATGGATGGATAAATCAATAAAAGATGCCACATGGGAACGCGAAAATTCACTTAGGACTAACTTCCCTAACTTTCCATTGCAGGATTGCAATGTTTTAAAGAGGGGGAGTATGTTACGGGCATGACCATATAATATCCTGTGGTGAGAATTTACCATAGTATTCTATACACGTGGATAAGTGTGAGGGTTAAACGAGAGTGTAAAGAAGGGGAGGATTACATTTAATCCTCGGGATTGAGACAACCCATTAGGCCAAGTGTGAACTTGCCTTGGGCCTTGGGTATCGCTATAAATAAGAGGCCTAGCTACCCTCATTTGATGATCTTGTTGACTTCATCGAGACTCTATTGATGGGTCAACTCTTGTAGCGAGCGCACCAGCACCAGGTACGACTCGACGCCATTGCGGTGGTATGGGGCGTCGATCGAGGCTCGAGTCCGTCTCGATCCCTTCGCTCGGGGGTGGTCGGGTGGATCGACACCCTTCTTTCTCGCTCTCCTTTCTATCTATCTATCTATATTCTATCCTTATATAATGCTTACATTAGTTCATGTCTCTAATAAATACCCTAGGGCCTAGATATAGATATGCTAACTCAAAATGTGGAGAAGGCATTTTTGACTACACATTACCCAACACCCATGGAAATGGGGATTTTGACACTCCACTTATACAAGCCCACATTGTAGATATAAATTTCTAGATGGCCTGTACCACAGGACAACTCAAAAATTCCTATGTTGAGTGAAACCGTGCAAAACAAGCACATTCTAAATTCAATAATTTGTCTTCACAAAGAAGCTCCTAGAGTAAATCCATCCCACCATGATCCTCCAAATAAACACCTTAGCTCTAAAAGGCACGAGATTGCCACCACATTTTAATTGCACTTGCCACCACCTATTGGATCTTGATGCTCCCCATTCTTTATTAATCCGTTCCACCATCCATGTATTACCTACCAGTTAGTTTATGATATACATCATTTAATATTACTTTGGCAAGGCTTTTGTGACTTGCAAATATCCAAACAACCTCAAGAGTAACCTTAGTTAAATTTGGAATTGGATATTGCAAAGCTAGCATGTCTTGCAACCGGGGCCATATATCATAATAAATTCTCGAAATGTGAAAGTTTGTCCTAGATGTCTAACAAGCCATCATTTTTCTTTGGGTTCCCCACATACATTTTACTGAGCCTAAGCGTGCATGACATATAGTTTAAACCGGGGTACGAAGGAGCATGTATCCTCCCATCCCAAAAAAGAAGTTACCAAAACATCCAATTGCAAAGAATTCGTATTCTCCCTTTCATGTGAGATGGTACTCTAAATATTCCAATAGACTCTATAAAGAGGTGTAAAAATAGCGTGCGGAAGCAAGTATGAAGACCGAACAGAAGGAAGGAAACTCAGGAGCTTGAGCTTACGCAGTATACGTGAGAGAGAGAAAACACAAAAACTATATTCAACAACAGATCTCGATTCACTATTCTCTATACATATGTGTGTTCCATGAACACTTTTATACAAGTCCTCGAAGGACTGACCGAAGTACTGACCGTACTTCAATGCTCTTTAAGAGCTCCTACACTAACTCCCAAATATATTCCTCACGGAATATCTTTCCTAACGGCCTCCTGGTTTACGCACTCGGCCTAACCGATTGGTCCCAACCGATCTGGTCCTCGGCTTCTTCAGCCAATCCGGCCGATGTTGAGCTTGTCTCTCAACACCCCCCCTCAAGCTCAATTCGAGGCTCTTCGGGATCCTCGGGCTCACAGCTCCAGTTCCTCCTGGCTTCACGCCTCGCTCGCGCTCCTCGACCTGTTCGACTCCGCGCGCTTCGACCCTTGCGGTCGGCTTGTCTGCTCATGCGGCCCTTATCAGCTCTTCTGCTGTTGCGGTGTTAACGCTTCTCCTGCTGCCTTTTCTTCCGCTTGGACCTCGGTTGATTCAGTGTATCTGAATCAAACATCCAAACCGACTCGGCTACCTCCGATCAGTTTTCGCTCTCGTCCGAGTTGGCTGTCTCCAACTCGTCTTCGGTCTTCTCGCCCTCGGTGGTGTCATCTTCCCCATGCGAGGTTGGCTTCGGCTCTCTCCTTCGGTTGCTCCCCTTCTGTCCGCTTCTAGACTTTTCCGCGGGTCCGCCCTCGGCTTCTTCAGCCGATCCGAAGTCCAACTCAACAACCGAGTCAACCGACTCGGTGTCGCGGCCGCGGCCTCTGCTCCTTTCCTGCTGCTTTGCTTGGTCGTTCAGGACTGTTCTCCCCCTCAAGTTTGGCACGTCGAGGTGACGCAATCCGAGCGCACCGGAGAATTGCCGCAACTTGTCCAGACCAAGGGGCTTAGTGAAGATGTCGGCAGTCTGCCGATCCGTCGGAACGTACTGAAGTTTTGTAAGGAATCGACACTCCGATTCACCTTCACCACTCGGCCACAACCGAGGAAGCGCGAATCAATGCAGCAGAAAATAGGAAACACAGAGAAAGACACGATAACACAGGGATTAACGTGGAAAACCCTAGACGGGAAAAACCACGGGAGTGCAAGACTCCAACTATCACTCTACGCTGTGAAATATACAATGGCGAGCTGCAAGGCGACGACCTTGAGCTCGCTATCCTCGCCACAGGCGGCGGTATTACACAGAGGCGTCGACCTCTTCCTTCTCTCTCTCTCGGCTGCTCTCACTCCGCTCCCTCTAGATGAAAAACAGAAAAATGAGCAACCACATAAAAACTGTTTGCCCTAAGTCATATTTATACACATATGACTTTCGGGCTATTTACAACTATAGCCTCAAGGGCCCTTGGCAAACATATTCACAAATATGTCCCCGCATCCGGATCTCTCTCCGGGTACATTCGTCATCCGGCTCCGTAACCGGGATCTTCATCATCCGGTTCCGAAACCGCAACCGGGCTTGTCGTCATTCATCTCCGACATCCGACCATCCCATCCGAAAGGGACCGTAATCCCAACAAACTCCCCCTTCACTTCGGCATGGGATGTCTCTCCAATCCGATCCTCTTCCGGCATGCTTCCAGTTTGTCGGGTGTGAGCACCTTGGTCAGCATATCCGACCCGTTCTCGTCCGTGTGGACCTTCGTCAGCACGAACTCCTTGTCTTCTATCCTTTCCCGGATCTAGTGATATCTTCGCTGGATGTGCTTCGTCCGGGAGTGATAGGCCGCGTTCTTCGCAAGGTGGATGGCACTCTGACTGTCGCAGTAGAGTCGGTACTCCTCCTGTTGGATACCGAGCTCTCTAATGAAGTCCTTCATCCATATTATTTCCTTGCCGGCTTCAATAGCCGCCATGTACTCCGCCTCCGTGGTTGACAACGCAACCGTCTTCTGCAGCCTCGACTGCCATGAAACAGCTCCCCCTGCATACGTCATCACATACCCTGATGTGGACCGGCTGGTATCTACATCAGCCGACATATCCGAATCGGTAAAGCCGTCGAGTTCGGGCTTACCGGAGCCGAATCGGAGGCACACGTTTGCCGTGCCCTTCAAGTATCGGAGTATCCACTTGGCCGCGTTCCAATGCTCTTTGCCGGGATTGCTCATGTACCGGCTCACCACTCCGACTGCGTATCCAATGTCCGGTCTTGTACACACCATTGCGTACATCAAGCTTCCGACGGCAGAGGCATATGGCACTTTCATCATGTCCTCCTTCTCAGCCTTTATCTTGGGGCTTTGCTTGCTGGACAGCTTGCAGTTTGCCGGGAGGGTCGATCCGACCGGTCTTGCTTCCGACATGTTGAACCGTTTAAGCACCTTTGTCACGTACTTCTCCTGTGACAGCCACAACTGCTTCTTGCTCCGGTCCCGGATGATGTGCATCCCTAGTATTTGTCTCGCCGGACCCAAGTCCTTCATTGAGAAGGTTCGGTGAAGAGCCTTCTTCAGCATCCGCATCTTGACCTGGTCCCGTCCGACGATCAACATGTCGTCCACGTACAGGAGGAGTATTAGAAAGTCTCCTCCTTCGAACTTCTTCACAAACACGCAGTGGTCGGACTGCGTTTTGAGGTACCCTTCGTCGGTCATGAAAGAGTCGAACTTCCGGTACCATTGCCGGGGAGCCTGCTTCAGTCCGTAAAGGCTCTTCTTCAACCGGCATACCAGGTGCTCCTTCCCTTTCTTCTCGAATCCTTCCGGTTGCTGCATGTAGATCTCTTCTTCGAGGTCACCGTGAAGGAATGCCGTCTTCACGTCCATCTGTTCTACCTCGAGGTCCATGCTTGCCGCTATGCTCAGCACCGTCCGGATGGAGGTCATCTTCACTACCGGGGCAAATATCTCGTCGAAGTCGACGCCCTTCTTCTGCTGAAACCCCTTTACCACGATCCTGGCTTTGTATCTCGGGGGTTTCCGGCATCTCCCGGTTTCAGCTTGAACACCCACTTGTTTCGAAGTGCCCGTTTTCCTTTCGGCAACTCCACAAGTTCATATGTGTGGTTCTCATGCAGGGAATCCATCTCGTCCTGCATGGCACTCAACCACCTGCGGCTCTGGATGTCATGCTTTGCTTCTTCAAAGCTCTCCGGCTCCCCCTCGTCGGTTAGCAGCACGTGCTCTGGTTCCGGAAATCTCCGGGGGGCCCTTCTCTCTCTTAGAGGATATCTCCGTTCCGGAGCTTCGGTAACCGGCTCCTCCGTTTCCTCTTCATCCGAATCCATTTCGGGATCGGGGCCGGTTCCGGTATCAGTTTCATCTTCCTCGGCCGGTTCTGTTTCTTCACCGTCTTCGGCCGGATCCTCGAGTGCTAACCGGTCCCTTGCCGGTCGGGACTGCTCCTCGTAGAGTTGATCCTCACCGGTCGACTTGGAGCTCTTCATCTTCTTCTCCGACTCCCAGTCGGCGAGTGTCTTGTTCTCCATGAAGATGATATCACGACTCCGGAATATCTTCTTGTCGACCGGGTCCCATACTCGGTAGCCGAACTCGTCATCGCCGTAACCGAGGAATATGCATGGCCGGGTCTTTGGATCTAGCTTTCCTCTCCGGTCCTTAGCCACATGCACATATGCGAGACACCCGAACACCTTCAGATGCCGGCAGGATACTTCCCTGCCGGTCCACACTCTCTGCGGCGTGTCTCCGTCCAAAGGTACTGAGGGTGATCTGTTTATCACGTATGTCGCCGTCGACATTGCCTCAGCCCAAAACCCCTTGGGTAATTTCGCATGCGCCAGCATACTCCGAACCCTCTCCATTATGGTCCGGTTCATCCTCTCGGCCAGCCCGTTCAGTTCCGGCGTCTTCGGCACAGTAAACTCGAGCCGGATTCCCTTCGAGCGACAGTACTCCTTGAACTGCCCCCGGTATTCCCCTCCGTTATCCGCTCGTATCGCTTTCAGCTTCTTGCCGGATTCCCTCTCCACTCTCACGTGGAGTTCTTTGAAGACGCACAACACTTGGTCCTTTGTCTTCATCGGTGCCGTCCACAGTTTTCGGCTATGATCATCTATGAATGTTACGAAGTACTGGGCTCCGCCATGTGACTTCGTTTCTACCTGACACACATCAGTGTGCACCAACTCCAATGGTGCGCTACGTCTCGTCGGTGGCCTTGAGTGGAAGGAGGTTCGGTTCTGCTTACCGGCCAGGCAATCGGTACACTTCTCCAGGTGCACATGCTTCACTGGAATAAGGTTGTCTTCTACAAGCCTCTTCATCCCCTTCTCACTCATGTGGCACAGTCTCTTGTGCCACAGCTCACCGGCAGTGTCGGCTGCCACGTTCAACTCTTCCGGACACAACCAGGCATTCATAAGGTACAATGTGTTGACTTTCCGGGCCCGAGCCACTATCAGGCTCCCCTTGCTGAACTTCATTACGCCGTTCCGGATGCTAGCTGTGTAGCCTTCATCGTCTATCCTCCCGGCCGAAATCAGGTTCAATCGAACTTCCGGAACGTGTCTGACATCCTTCAGCAGCATTTTGCATCCGGTCGAGGTTGTCAACCACACGTCTCCTACGCCGGCAATCCGGCACGTACCTTCATTTCCCATCCGAACACAGCCATGCTCACCGGCTGTGTAGGATGAGAAGTATCTTCTTTCCGGGGTCAGGTGGAACGACGCTCCGGAATCGAC